>NC_056751.1:669245776-669535776 GCF_019279795.1 Protopterus annectens | reverse complement strand
ATCTGCAATTGCAAGAACAAGAAACTGGAGAAAACATTACTTTCCTTGTAGGAGAAAAGCTTTTCTAGTTTCATCATTTGATTACTAAGGGTTAAGGGCTTACACGCATGCTTTACTCCTAAACTGCGTTAACCTGCAATAAGGATAAGCCAATTCACTTAACTTGTAATACCAGGGTATTATTGCAGTGTACAGATTAGTCTTCACTGAGTTTGTTTCCATCAGTTTTCAACAGAGTTTGCAAAATTATTCAGTATTTGCTCAGACCAGGCAAGTTTAATTCCAAATGAAGGCATGGTATTCTTTTGTGAGTTTTCTGACAGTGGTCTTATATTACAGAGAGGAGACACAAGTACAAATGCCATTTTCAATGAAACAGTCCAAATAACATTTGCTTGCATTTTCAAACTTGTTTTTAAGTGGAAGCAAAGCTCCTTCAATTGTGTGTGTGTGTGTGTGTGTGTGTGTGTGTGTGTGTGTGTGTGTGCGTGTGTGTGTGTGTGTGTGTGTGTGTGTGTGTGTGACATCTGTATCCCATTTAGACCATAGGATATTTCATTTAACGTGAAAAAGGCAGAGCTGTTTTCCACATGTGTTAGCCACACCTAACTGTTCAGATTTTCACAATTTGTCCAGATTTTTTCCTCATATTTTTGGTCTGCTCCTCATAAAAATCTGTGTTTTGTTTGGGAAATCACTGAGGATTGAATTCACTAAATAATGACAGACATTTTAGTTTCAGGCTTTATATCCTTCAGAAAATACATGGTAACAGAAAACATTTTATTCTAGCAATCATGTAAATTAATAAGAATAATGTTTAAAAATTAGCCCTATTTTGGGGGCTTTGTATCTCCCCAGTTACTTTTGGCTTTGTCTAGATTTTGTGTGCTAAGAATTTGAGAGGTATGATCTTAGCGTGTATGAAAGTTTTAAATAGCAGAAATTAAATTGTTGCTAAAGTATTCAATCAAAGGTTTAATCAATGTTAATGATAATTGGGATCAGAATGGAAAATAGCAAGTGCAACTAAAAACTGATCTGAGGACCTACCAGCAGACATAATAGCTACAAGTCCAGGCAATATATTCCTCCCTTGTACTTCTTATTTTAACATGCTGTGCCTCTCTTTACAGCATAGTGCCTTATATATTCATCTGGTTAGAAATGGAGCAAAACAACTTGATGAACTGTAACAATTTAAAGGTGTGCAAATATCTAAAAGAAGTGCCCCCCTTGAAATGTTCTGATATGAAGGTTTGCATGAACACTTCTGAACATTATGTTAACTGGGTTCATGTTACCCAAATGTATACTATCCTTACCAATATATGTTCCTCAGTTCTTACTGTTAATTCCTCTGTACCTGTCTTAATGTTGGCTGTGCCCTACTTTTTTCTTCTATTCCAGGTATATTTAAAGCCCTTTAAAACATTTCACTGTGCTTGCAGGTAATGCATTCCAGTTTGTGGCTATCCTTGGTTTGAAGCAATCAGTCTTATATTTACCCACCCATAATGATTACTCCTTTTTCACACCTTTCTCTCTCTCCCCTACAAAATGTGACTCTTCTTACCTGCCTTGTGGTGTTATAATTATATCTATGCTGTACTCTTTTCCCTGTCTCTCTGGTCTTTATTATATATGACAAGCTCTCCAAATCTTTTTCTTACAATAAAACCCGACCATTAAACAATTGTCCTTTCCACTTTTCAGTCAAATTATTCTTTATTATTCTGCTATCTGCCCAGAAGTGGATCCAATAATCTGTGTGTTCCCACAAATACTCTTTACACTGGAAATATAACCTTAATATCTTCTAAATCTACCTGTGTAGTTAAAATATCTACCATCTTGTTAGCCTTAAGTCACATTTCTTTCACATTATTTTACCTAATTTAGGCTAAAAACAATTATGGGAGTATCTGTTAATAGTGGACCATGAACACCAAAGCTCCATAATAATGTGTATTGTTGTTTTACATGAATTTTGTCTTGATTCATCACTGCTTATAGAGGTATACATATGACAGGTTTTTAGGGACATGTTATGTTCAGCAGGAAGTCAGAGGACCTTTACTTTGCAAACTGTGGTTGCAGTTCATCCCGTTTTGCTTTCAAAAGCAATATATTATGTACAGGGTGTAAGAACTGCGTTTGCTTTCCATGCTGTTTTTCCTTTCTGCATGGCTGTATGACCATGTAGTTATTGTATTTAAGCCGAGAAGTACACAGGCAAAGCTCCCTATTAGAGGGGTGCAGAAGGGCTAGTCCCCTGCAAAAATGTTTGTTTAATTTCTGATGGATGGTGATGTTTGTGGTACAGTGAACTTAGTTTTTCACAGTTAGTGGATGCAACTTAGTGTCACTGATATTTCATTATTAACTCATACTTATAACACTATGAATACTTCTTCTCTTCAGTTCTTTTATAGTTTCCAAGCCCTGATCAGCCATTTACTCAGGTCCCTATCAGTTCAGCAGAAAAACAATTAATTGAACAGCATTTTCAGTGCAATTACATCGAACATGCCATTCATCAAACTGTTCATACTGAGCTTGTGGTACAGTGAGGATTGGGAAATTTGCCCGTTCACCACTGTAGTGCAATCTCAGAGTTGGTATATTTAATTAGCGGGGGATGTGGGGGGACCCCCCACATGTGGGGAATTTGAATTGATCGTTCGATGATGTGGTATAGACTCCATTTACTCTAGTATTATGCCCATCAGAGTGCATAACATTAATACCCTTCTAGTTGAACTATAATTGCAGTATAGCTGTCCACGTAGAAATGCAATGGCATGTATCGTGTTGCTCAGTCGGTGTACAAATATTATATTGTTCAGTGCAAAAAGCTTACCCAGTTGTAGATAATAATGGAAACGTTAAATCAAACAGGACTACTGAAAACTAACATTTTTACTGACTATTTCAGTTTTACTCTGGTCTGTGAATGTCTTCTGCATGTGAAGAAAATTATGTGGATGAGATTTCTTAACATCCAGGGACTATTGTACACAGAACAACAACAGAGAAAATGCATTAACCTTGTGAAATATGACTATTTTGTCAGATAGCAAATACTACTGCGGGACCTTGTCCCTTATAAAGACCATGGTTACAGAGCATATACAATTAATCTGCAACTCCAAAGGGCTAAAAAAGAGATTCCTTCCCCTAAGTCAATGTTTACAATGAACAGCACTTGTTCCATACAGCGATGTACAAGAAGACAATATGTAATGTTCAAATGTTTCCAGATGGTAGAAAAGTGTGAGGTGAAAAGGTTGTCTTTTCCTGTTGTGTATCTAAAATAAAAGGGGTGGGGAACAGGGCATCTGTTTAAATTGCGAGTACAAACTACCATGAAACATGGACATTCTTTTCAGTTATATGTTCAAATTAGACAAAAGTTAAAAAGAAGATGGCATGTTAGAAGATGACATGAAGGGTGGCTGTTAATGCATGATGTCAGTAGATAAATGCTCAGTCAGTAAATTGAAAGCACAGTTGATATAGATGTCCGGTAGTTACTGAAGGCGATTAAGGTACTGTTAATGAGCTGCTTCCTGTAGTCCAAGGTTTGAAACCCTCAGCCTCCATCTGCCTAGTGTGTGACTCTGTATATGTTCCATAACCAGAAAGTGTTCAGGACAATTTGAATAGACTCCTCAACAATTTCCTGTCCTGAATGCCTTGCAAATACCTGTAAACCTATGCGTAGCTTGCTAGTTTGTCAAAGGCTCAAACCAGGGCCTCAAGACAATTGCAAAACATTTTAGGATGTTCCACCCTGCTACTCTTTAATAGTTTGTTATATGCTGCAGTTTGCATTAATCATCCAGGTTGTTAGATTTCTTTGTATTTATTCTGGGTGACTTTAACTTCCCTTCAATAAACTGTGACAGCTATACCTCTGATGAAAGACATGCCCAAAAATTTCTAGATTTTATAAACAAAAATTCCCTCTAGCACTTGGTAAACAAACCTACTAGAGGGCACAGCTTTCTTAACTTGATTCTTACAAATATAACTGCATCTTGCATTGTTCCTCTGTTATCTCCTTCCCCATTGAAGTATGATCTCAAGCGTGTGACATTCTCCTTTAAACTCCCCAAAACCCCTATTTTTTTCTGTTTGTGAGTGCTCTATCTACGCTTTTCTGTGCATTTTTTGTGAGGTTCCTGTGTTCTAATCAGGTAGCATAGTCTGGATAGAGGCTTGCTGTTATCCAGGCCTGGTTATTTTGCTTGTTGAGCTTCCTGTGTTTCTGGCAGCCATCTTCTGCTGGTAGTGTCTTGTCTTCACTGTTAGTGAGAGTAACAGGGTTACCTGACCTTCTCCAGCACTATGATTGGTTGAAAGAGCAGGGGCTAGCAGGATTGGGTAGTAATTTGAGCTTCTAAATTCTTCCATCTTTTCTGGTATTTAAACCCAGTGTTTGCAGGGTGTTGCGCTTGTTTGCTCATTTTGCACTGCCACTGCACTGTTTTAACCCACTGCAAGGTATCTCAGTTGCAGTTTTTTCCCTACCAGCACTCCTGTCTAACTGATGCTCTCCCTTACAACTACTGTGATTTTATCCAGCCCTGCTAACAACTGTAGGTACTCTATTCTGATAGTACCTACTCTACTATCCTTTACCTGTCTTCCACAGATTTTGACAACCATGGACAGAAAATTTCCTGTGGTTTCTCCTGCTATTCTTGTTGATATGGGCATCCTGAGACAGTATAGCAACTGCCTCATGTACACGGACAACCCTCTTCGTCTACCACGTAGGAACACAATATGTGAGAGATGCAATTACATTAAGAACCTATAATCCTTGCTGTCTCAATCACAAGCCAGTACACCTGGCACTGAGAAGGTTGTCTGCACAAATGCCACAAACACTACACCTTTAACACCACCCACACCTGTACAGTACATTCCTACATATGTGGAGGTTCTCAACAAAAATATATCTAAACAAAAGAGACCTGCAAGGCAAAAACACACATGCACATCACAGCCCACCGTACCAAGCACCGCACATAGTGCACATGCCTGTGTCTCACAGCCTGTAAGGCCCAGCCACAAACCCAACATACTAGTCATGGGAGACTCTATCGTGAGACACACAGATGCTCCCCTCACCAGGCTAGACAAGGGAAAAGTCACGGTACGTTGCTTGTCAGGTGCTAGAATCTGCCATATCACTCACACACTCAAGTCTCTCAACAACAGGTACTGTTATGACTCTGTCATAGTCCATGTTGGAGTGAATGATTTGAAACATACCACTCTGGTTTATATGAAGAAAGACATGATTGAATTCGCTGAATATGTGTCATAGGCAGGTATGTCCCTAGCCTTAAGCAGCATCCTACTGTCACCCAGAATGATGCCTCAGTACAAACAGAAAATGACTGACTTTAACAATTGGCTTGATTTCTGGTGTTATTCCAATGGGATCCAGTACCTGACAGCCTGGGAGGACATGATTCACATACCACAATGCTTTGCCAAAGATGGCCTTCATCTGTCTCCCTTGGGCTTCAGGCTGCTGGCAAAGGATCTTGCCTCCCCCATAGTGCCTTTTTTAGGCAAAGTCATAAGGACAAAATTGCCAATGTGAAGAATTCTTCTAATCAAAATTTAAAGGTTATAGTGCTAAATGCTAGGAGTCTTAACATGAAACTGCACTGATTGCAAGCATTCCTTGCCCTGGAAGATGCTGACATTTGTGCAGTCACTGAAACCTGGCTCAAAGCTGGGGAGAGCACCCCAGCCTTACCAGATTACTTTCATACTCCAGACAGAGGTCTACAAAGCCAAAGGAGGTGGAGTTTCAATATTTATCAAAGACATACACACCTCCAGGCTGGTCAAATAGTATGACATGCAGGAGACACTCCAGGTGCAGTTAACTGTTGACAAAACACCTATTCAAATCATAGCTAGCTACAGACCCCCAACCATGACTCAGGAGGCCCACTCCACCTATCTGGACTGAGTTGAATCCATCAAGATTCAACCCTCTGCCCTGATCCTGGGTTGACTTTAACTACCCAACCGTAGAGTGGAAGTCCGATTCTAGCTCAAACCCGAATGCCCAGAGATTCATCAAGTTCATCAATCCCAATGCATTGGATCAGCTAGTCGACACCTCCACAAGAGGTGAAAATATCCTAGTCCTGGTACTAACCAACATGAGTAGCCACTGTAATACCCCTACAGTGTCATCTTCCTTGGTAAGATCCAACTAAAAAGCAATCACTTTCGAAGTCACAATCTCCTTTGACCCCGGCCCCCCTCTTGCCAGGTCAAACCAAAAAGCTTTTCCAAAGCTCTCTACAACATCCTGAGAGCAGGTATAAGCAGCTTCACACCCACCATCCATTCACTTGTAATAAGCACTAATGTCCAAGCCTACACCAAAAAACTATATGAGCACCTATACAGCTGCATGGACTTAACAATACCCGACAGGACCAAATTATCTTCCTCAAGGAAGAGTAAACCTGTATGGTGGACAGCAGCAATAAACAAACTCTACAATAAAAGGAAAAAAATTGCTGCCCAGGACCAAGTAGGAGCAGGTGCCAAGTTGGAAGCAATATCTCCTTTGTCGGAACAAGCAAATAAGGTCACTTGTGAAATCCTCTAAGACTAACTTCGAGTCCAAATTGGCCACATCCACTAAGGACAATCACATATGTCTGCAATCTCAAAGGTAACACTCCAATCTGCTCTGAATTGCAAGTCAGGAATACCACATACACAAATGCCATAGATATAGCCAACCTGCTGGCAGACAAGTTCAGAAAAAACTTCACCCCCTGTCCCCCCAATCAGTAAACCATAACATCCCCAGCACCTACCCCTCTCTTCTCATCACCAGGGAGCAGGTTATTAATGCCCACTCAAAGGCAAAAAAATACAGCCTCCATGGGAACTGACAACATCCTTGGCTGTGTCCTACATGAACTCAGGCAAGAGCTGTCAGCACCACTAGGCACCCTATTCAACCAAAGCCTGTGTACCGGCTTCATCCCAGCAGAATGGAGGACAGCCACTGTCATCCCTCTGCACAAAAGTAGAGCATCCATGATGCAGGCAGTTGTAGGCCCATCAGCCTAACTAGCCTGATCTGCAAGACCATGGAATGAATTACCATGGACCTTATAAACAAGGACATTGGCAACCTCCAAATACTTGATCCCACACAGTTTGGTTTTGTCAAAGGGAGATCATGCCTGTTAAACTTGGTCATCTTCTTCAAAACAGTCACCAAAGCCGTGGATGAGGGGAAGACAGTGCACACTGCCTACCTTGACCTAGCCAAAGCCTTTGACACTATTCCCCACTCGGGCATAATAAATAAACTCTCCCCAGCTAGGCATCAACCCATATGTTACCAGATGGGTAGCTAACTGGCTCACTGATAGAACCCACTCAGTCAAAATAGGGGAAGCCACCTCTAGTAGTAGACCCGTAACAAGCGGCGTACTCCAAGGATTGGTCTTGGGCCCTCTACTGTTTCAGATATGCTTTTCTGAGGTGCAAACCAAAACCAGGGGTCTGTGGCTGACCAAGTTTGCAAATGACTGCAAGCTGGGCACTGTCATAAATTCCCCTAGTGATGTGAACATCCTCCAAGAAGGCCTTAACCAAACTAATGACTGGTGTCAGAAGCATGGCCTTAAACTGAATGCCAAGAAATGCATCAGTATCCCCTTTGTGGAAAATGGTGTCCCCACTAATTGTCACATTAATAACAATGTACTAAGCCCACAATCAGGCATGAGGGACTTGGGCACCCAGGATGATTGCAACCTCCCTTTTGACCACCATGTTGCCTCCATTGTACAGAAGGTTTTCTATATGGCCCACCTCATAAGTAAGGGTATTTCATCCAGGAACAAGGAGGTCATAACATCTCTGTACTCCTCCCTTATCAGACTCATTATCAAGTACAATGCCCCCTTTGGCATGTACCTTGCCAAGCAAATGCAGCAGTTGGAGAGACCACAGAGGTTTCTGACCAGGAAAATCCAGGGTCTCAAACACCTATCCTATACAGATAGGCTAAAAGCCATGCCCCTCTACTCAGTCTCGTACTGACTGCTCAGAGGTGACCTGTGTCTGGCATACAAGACCATTTCAAACCCAGCCTTGATGGAGTTGCTGCATATCCATAAGACAAACTCCACTCATGCAACTCACATGCAAGGCCTTAACCTGGTCTGTGACATTAATAGAACTTGTTGGCAGGATAGATTTGTGTCCCAACGACTCCCCCATCTGTGGAATAGACTTCCTTTCCATGTCAAACAGAGTACCTCACTAGATCTCTTTAAGAAGAACCTGGATGATTGGATGGGAAACAGAAAATATACCCCTGGGATCCCACCTGTGTCCCTGCTGGACAGGGAAAACAGGTGCTGACATTGTGGGAACATGGGTGAAATTCTTGGCTAGGCTTATAAGGGCCTCTGGGCCAATAGCCTAGTATTGTCCTATGAACCTACAACAATCTCCAGTGAATTCAAAGGTTACAAATGTACAACCCTCAACCTATTCTACAATGAACTATCACAGCTCATTTAAGACTGTACCACCCCTAACACTGATATAAACACAACAAGTTTCACTAATGAATTCTATGCCAATTTAGAAAAATGCATGTAGCTAGCAGTCCCTTCCACAACCAAATATTGTGGAAAATTCAAAAATAAACCATCCTAGTGGCCCACTACTATGAATACACTCTACAACAAAGGGAACTTCTTAAATCATGCAGCAGATTCAAAGCACTTGTTCTAAAGGAAAATATCAAAGGTATTGCAAAAATAACTGAAACGCACTATCAGGTCCATTAAAGGTTCCCAAGAACATAGCTTAGTCTGATGCCAAGGATAATTATAAATCCTTCTTTAGCTATGTTAGAAAACAATGAAACAATACTTTACATTCTTAACAACCTTGCTGCACATTTTTCTTTTGAGACTTCTACGCAAAGCTCTAAAATACCAGAATTCCTTAGCCAGTCTAACAGTACAGAGTGATAAAGCCCTACCAGAATACCTTAGCCACTCCAACAGTGTAGAGGGTTAGAGCCCTGACCAGAATCCCTTAGTCACTCCAACAGTGTAGAGGGTTAGAGCCCTGACCAGAATCCCTTAGCCACTTCACCTTTGTAGAGGGATAAAGCCCTGACCAGAATCCCTTAACCACTTCAACAATGTAGAGGGATAAAGTCCTGTCCAGAATCCCTTAGCCACTTCAACAATGTAGAGGGATAAAGCCCTGACCAGAATCCCTTAGCCACTCTAACAATGTAGCCAGATAAAGCCCTGACCAGAATCCCTTAGCCACTTAAAAAATGTAGAGGGATAAAGCCCTGACCACAATCCCTTAGCCACTCTAACAGTGTAGACAGATAAAGCCTTGACCACAATCTCTTAGCCACTTCAACAATGTAGAGGGATAAAGCCCTGACCAGACTCCCTTAGTCACTTCAACAATGTAGAAGGATAAAGCCCTGACCAGAATCCCTTAGCCACTCTAACAGTGTAGAAGATAAAGCCCTGACCAGAATCCCTTAGCCACTTCAAAAATTTAGAGGGACAAAGCCCTGACCAGAACACCTTAGCCACTTCAACAGTGTAGAGGGATAAAGCCCTGACTAGAATCCCTGAGCCCCTGCAACAGTGTAGAGGGATAAAATCCTGACTGGAATCCCTTAACCACTTTGACAATGTAGAGGGATAAAGCCCTGTCAGAATCCCTTAGCCACTTCAACTTATAGAGGGATAAAGCCCTGACCAGAATCCCTTAGCCACTCCAACAGTGTAGAGGGATAAAGCCCTGACCAGAATCACTTAGCCACTTCAACAGTGTAGAGGGATAAACACCTGACCAGAATCCCTTAGCAACTCTAACAGTATAGAGGGATAAGGCCCTGATGAAAATCCCTTAGCCACTTCAGCAGTGTTGAGGGATAAAGCCCTGACTAGAATCCCTTAACCACTTCAACAATGTAGAGGGATAAAGCCCTGACTAGAACCCCTTAGCCACTTCAACAGTGTAGAGGGATGGAGCCCTGACCAGAATCCCTTAGCCACTCCAACAGTGTAGAGGGATAAAGCCCTGATTATGCTTCAGCTGACCCAGGTTCAGTTAGTGGCTTGGGCAGCTGACAGATCAACAGGGAGGAATGGGTGTTACCATCCCTGTTGGGATTGTGGTCCTGTAGGTGTCTCCTGCGATGATCCCTGGTGCAGGATGGGGATATCACTGTTGGGAGGTTCATAGTTCATTGGCTCATAGGTGTTTACTAGGCTAATGGCCCTGGAGCCTTTACAAGCCTAGCCCATAGGATTATCCTGGCAACATGCCACCCGACCTTAGTTTCCAGTGCCTCTGTCAAGTAGAGCCACTGGAGTGATCCCCAGGGTGAATTTTCTATTTCCCATCCACTCATCAAGATTTCTTTTGAGGAGGGCCAGTGAGGTGCTCTGTTTGACATGTATGGGAAGTCTATTCCATAGCATGGGCAGTCTCTGGGTTATGAACCTGTCCCTCCAGCATGTTCCGCTGATTGTGGTAATGAGGTTGAGGTCTCAGGAGCATGTGGTGTGGAGGGATTGGGATTTCTTTAGATGTAGCATTTATAACAGTGCTGGGTCAGACATGGCTTTATAAGTCAAGCAGAGATCGCCTCTAAGTAGGTGATATGAAACAGAGAATAGTTGGAGTTTTTTGAGTCTGTCCATATAGGACAAGTGTTAAAGGCCTAGGTTCCTCTTTGTGAGGTACTTTTGTGGCCTCTCCAGTTGTTGCAGGTGTCTAGTAAGGTACATGCCAAATGGGACATTGTACTCGACGATTGGCCTAATGAGGGAAGAGTAGAGGGAGACAATGACCTCTTTCTTCCTGGATGCAAAACCCTTAGTAATGAGATGTGCCACATAGAAGGACTTTCTGACCAAAGTGGCAGTGTGGTGGTTAAAAGAGAGGCTGCTGTCAACCTGTGTTCCCAGATCTCTTATAATGCCTTCTGTGTTCAGTGGACTACCATTGATGTGGTAATTCATGGGAACCAGGTTTTTCCCAAAGGGGATGACGACACAATTTTTGGCATTGAGCTTAAGGCCATGGTTCTGACACCAGTCGTTGGTCTCAGTGAGGCCCTTCTGTAGGATGTCAACATCACTTGGGCAGTTAATAATGGCTCCCAACTTGCAATCATCTGTGAACTTTGTCAGCCAGAGTCCCTTCATGTTGGACTGGACTTCTGAGAAGCAGATACCAAACAGTAGAGGACCAAGGACCGGTCCCTGTTGGACTCCACTCGTGACTGGTCAGCAATCTGACTTGGAGTCAGCTACTTTCACACTGTGGGTTCTATCTGTGAACCAGTTTGCAACCCACCTAGTGATATAGGGGTTGATGCCTACCTTAGTGAGTTTTTCTATGATTCCTGAGTGGGGAATGGTATCAAAGGCCTTGGCCAGATAAAAGTAGGCTGTATGAATCACCTTGCCTTCATCCATAGCTCTGGTGACTGACTCAAAGAAGTTGACCAAGTTGAGCAGACATGTTCTACCCTTCACAAAACCAAACTGTGTGGGTTCCAGAGTTTGGAGATTCCCTATATCCTTGTTTATTAGGTCCATGATGATGCATTCCATAACTTTGCATATCAGACTTGTCAGGCTAATACGGTGATAGTTCCCAGGGTCTGTAGTTGCTCCTCCTTTGTGGAGAGGGATGAATATAGCAGTGCGCCATTCAGTAGGGACAAAGCCTGAGGTGAGGCTGTGATTGAACAGGGCACACAGGTGAGGTGCCAGTTCACTCTGTAGTTCATGTAGAACACAGCTAGGGATATTGTCAGGTCCCATAGAAGCTGTATTCTTGGCCTTGGACAGTGCTGTTTTAACCTGTGCTGCAGTAATACTGGGTGCCTGGCAATCTACTGGTATTGTGATTGGTCCTTTGGGGGGGGGCAGAGAGGGGAAAGGTTGGCACTGAATCTGTCAGCCAGTGTATTGGCAATATCTGTTGGCTTGGTATAGGAGGTACCATTGTGCAGTAGCTCAGAGCAAATCTGGGTATTGCTGTGGAGGTTCTTTACATAACTATAGAAGGCCTTATGGTTGTCTTTACTATCTGTTTTCATAGCTAGCTTTAGAGGATTTGATGAGCGATCTCAACTTTTTGTTGAGGCTGATAAGGGAGTTTTTCCAGTCTTGGGACTTCACCTTATTCTGCATCAGTGTCCTCCTTCTGTTGTAGAGTTTGTTTATGGCAGGGGACCACCAGATTGGCTTCCCTTTTTTTGGAGGAGAGCATCTTGGTTCTATTGGATATGGCGAGATCCATGCATTTGTGTACGTGTTCATACAGTGCATTCATATATGATTTGGCGGTCATGCAGTTATCCTCCATTTGCATGGGTGCTGTGAAGTTAGCCACCTCTGTTCTTAGGAGCCCAAAATTAGCTTTGGAGAAGTTTTTCATGGTGGTTACCTTTGCGGGGAGGGGGGGTTGGAAGGGATGTGGATTTCCAAGGTGATTTGTTTGTGATCAGTTCTAACCATGGAGTAGTTGACTATTGGTGTAGAGCAACGGTCACTCATGTTAGTAATGACCAGGTCAAGGATGTTGCTACCTCTAGTGGGGGTAAGAATGAGCTGGTCCAGGGCATTGGAATTATTGAATTCCAGGAAACTTTGGGTGTATTGGTACATGAGTAGCTTTCCCAATTAATGGAGGGGTAGTTGAAGTCACCCAGTATGATTGTGTTAGGTTGGACCCTAATATTCTCCAGGGTGCTTAGGAATGTGAAGCGAGTGTCTTGGGACATGGTTGGGGACCTATAACAGGCAATGACCTGAATTGCTGTCTTACCCAATGTTAGCTGCACCTGAAGTATCTCTAATGCATTATGTTGGGCTACCAGTCTGGAGGTGTGTGCATCCTTTATGAATATGGAAACACCACCACCTTTGGAGCCTTGTTCCAAGTTCTGTGGCCAAAAGGTGTGGAATGAGTTATAGCCTGGTAGTGCAGGGGTGACTTCTGCTGCCTTGACTTTCAACCTTTAGTTTAACATCACCAATGGTTTTGAGGTACAACCACTTGGCTCCATAATTAACGAAAGCCATTAAAAATGCATGGCAGATGGGTCTTAATGAAGCAAGTAAGGCTATTTTGGGATCTAAGCCAAAGATTGTTTTTAGTAGAGGTAGAAATATCAAAAATATACTTGAGGGTCCCAAATTAAACAAACAGGTGTCCATCATGTATAAATCTGGAGCATGCAAATATTGCAAATGTGTTAATGATGGACCCTGTGTTTCTATTGTTGGGTATGATCATACTTTATCTTGTCCTGGTAGGTGCTGTTGCAACACTACTGTGTTAGTTTATGTTGCTACATGCACCAGCTGCCAACGTTTCTACATGGGAAAAACTACACGCAGATTAAAAGACAGAATTGCTGAACATGTGAGGGCAATAAAATCTAAAAATACACATAATGTTTTATATATCCATAGCACATTATGTGTTAATTTTAAGAAATTAATTTTGTGATAGATCATGTGTTGCCAAATGAAAGGGGTGGTGATGTTAAACTAAAGGTTGAAAATATGGAGATCAAATTGCAATTTAGGCTTAATGCCACATCCCCCCTGAGTTAAATGATAATATAGTAGTACTAAAATATAGAGCAATGGTTTTATAACAATGTCGATTATTATGCTGGTCTGGTTATTAACATATACATGTTTTGTACAGGTTACGTTTTTTAGTTGAACAAAAAGTTTTTTTATATATATAAAATGTTTTTAGAATATATTACATTTAAAATAATAGAATTCTAGTATTAATAATTATCAATTCATATTTAGATAAGTGTGCATGTCTTTATATGTCCTTGTGTGGTCGACTAGTGAAGTATGATGCTAACTTATGATTGGTTAAATTTGATGATGTCAAGTTATTTAAATGTGTATTTTTTACTTCCCATACAACTCTGATGAAGCCATTTGTTGTTGGTGGAAACGCTTTGTTTTTTCTTTTCTCTGCTATCCTTGCATTTTGTGTTGTTCATAGAACTGTGCTGATTCTTACAAGGTATGCTGCTGCAACCCTGCATTCTCTATCTCAGTTACTTGATAATCAGAGTGTTTTAAAACTTCAGACCTAATATTTACCTCCCTTTCCTTTTTACTTCCAGTCCCCTCAGCAAAAGTTACATCCTGTGTCTTGGCCAACCTCCAATCAACCCAAGGCTGTCTCGTTGCCCTGCACTGTGAGACCCTGCGTCGGTGGAACACTAAAGTGCTTTCAGCTACACTAGTGTATGTTAGAGTTGTATTTAATCTGTCCTCCAAACTGAAGACTGTTTCCCCTTTCAATGTACGTGTGCACACTACTGGTCCCCCCCCCCCCATTTCCCTCTTCCTATAGTACTCCTAGGTCAATTACTTACAACTACTTTCTCTTGGAAAAAGTTTACCTATGTACCTGCAGCCCATACTTGTTTTGTTTTTCCCTGCAGAAGTGGTGGCCCTATTCACCACTCTGTACTAGATTAGTAGTATAACATTTGTAGTTATTAAGTAAATACTGCACCACACTGTCCTGGTATTAACTTAGTTTGGTTTTCCTGTTTTCTTTTTACCAGCTGGCTTAGTCCAGTTTTTCTGACTCTCAACATTGCATTACTTTGTGTCTCCCCCTCCCCCACCTTGAACCTGCACACCTCCCCTCCCACTCCTGCTTAATTACAGAGGTATCAAAAAGCCAGATGTAGAAAGGCACCATCATTTGACTTAGCTTTTTTGCCTTGCTTCATAGGAATCCCCAGTAGTGTGCTTGCATGTAAGTATCCCACTGCCCTCTAGGTGGCTCCATACTATTAGTGCAGCCAAATGACCCACCTGCCCACTAGGTGGCTCCATACTCTTAGCTTTAGGGTCTCTGAATCCCTTTACCTCTTCTTCATTGACTCCCCCTAACACAGTTCTTAGTCATCTCTTTGTTATTGTTCTCTCTCACACTGTGGTCCCAGTATGACCATACAGATATTTCCTTACATCTCTCTGCTATAATCCCACTTCTATCTTTTTTTAAGCCTGTTACCTTCTTATATATCTCAACACACTTACCTTCAGACTTCATCACTCCACTGATCGATTGTTCTCCTCGAGCTTCTTCTTCTTTTGGCTCTACACACTCGGTTTGCTATGCGGGCTCACTCCGCTCCCCTACCATGCCCCCAATTTCCACCCGCCCCAGGTGTCCTACACTTATTATCACCTTGCCACTCCCCCTCATCTGACACCGCTCCCACTCATCACAATCAATCAGCATTAACCAATCATTCACAGGACCCAGCCCTATTACTCCAACTCCCTCCAGTCTCTCACTATATGCTAATTATAAACACCCCAACTCTATTTTAAACAAGCATTACTCAAATACCCCTGCAATGCCTCCACATACTTTTAACAAATCTTCAAACTCTAATCCTATTTACTGCCTAATACCCCCACTTATAATTCTCTATCATCTCACAGCCTATGAATACCAACACCTTCCCGGCACCCACTAGCCTAGAACCAAAACCAGTACTACTAATAAGCCACATAATTCTAACCAACCACTACCCCACCTCTCATCAAACTTTTCTAACCCAAAAACTCAACATCCTATTTGTGATTCATATATTAATCCTAGAACTAAATACTATCACAAACTCTTATTAAAACTCCAGAAACTTGCTATTAGATTACTACCTAACCTCATAATGGATGGTGACATCCACCCTAACCCAGGCCCAACCCCACCTGTTACTATCAGCCCCACAAATAACACCCATACTAGTCTACGAAACTCAAATAATGCCCCCAACTCACTCCTCATGTGTCTCCTAAACATTAGAAGTATAAACAAGAAAATTCACTACTTACATGTCCTCCTGGATGTCCACTCCCCTGATATACTATGCCTTACCAAGATCTGGCACAAGCCTACTACCACTGATAATGAGATTATATCCCGAGGGTGCAATATATTAAGACTTGATTGCATCTCTAAGAAAGGAGGGGGGTAGCCATCTTGTATAAATCCACTCTGGAAGTATCCAAAACTAGTACCCCAAATGCCTTGTTTACTAACAATGCAGAAATACTTATCACAAAGGTCCAACTCAACAAACGCAAATCTATAAACATTGCATGTATCTATATTCCCCCAGGTGACAACACAAATACCTTGGAGGGTATCCTCCAATGGCTCTCCACTAACTGCCCCTAGGAAACTATTATTCTCGGGGATGTTAATATCGACTGGAATACTTGCTCTTCAGACTTCCCCTCCACCCATATAAATTTGCATGGCTTCTCCCAGATGATATCTTCCCCAACCAGAATCAATAAGCCTAACGAAAAAGGAAAGTATCCCAGACTGGATATTAATAAACAACCTACCCCAGATATATAAAACAGGCACCCAACCTGAGGACTTTAGTGATCACTTTCTGACCTATATAATCAGAAAAAGAAATGACATCCCTCAACAATCTTCCTTTAAAACCATTAGAAGTTGTAAGAACTTCATTCTGACTAAATTTCAGAATGAACTTAACACATGTGACTGGTCCATCCTATGACTACTTCCACTAAATGAAGCGGTCTCATACTTTAACTCTACATTTCTTGCTGTCCTGGATAACCATGCTCCCCCACGCACTATCAGAACCAATAACAAAGTAGCACCATGACTGTCCAATGACACAAGACAAAATATTATTAGCAGAAACAAAGCGTGGACCTCCTAGAGAACCACTAAGTCCCCAAAAGACCACCTTATATATAAACAGCTGAGAAATGATGCAAATAAGTCTATTATGTTAGACAAAAAGAATTACTACTGTAATCTGCAACAAAAGCACCAAAATCAACCGCAAAAATTCTGGTCAGGCATAAACAAACTTCTCCACCCAGGCCAATCAACTACACCTACCCCCTTAACTACCCTCCAACAACCTCCTAAAATTGTTGCTAACACCTTTAACACTTTCTTTACAGAAATGGTGCAATCCCTAGCCAGTAAGCTATCTCCCTATACCCCAAGTAGTACCAACCCCACACCTGATAATAAGATCCCCTTTAAGCTTGAGCCAGTACAAACATCTTTTATTAAGTCCCTACTTAAAAAACTGAAACCCACCACCCTTTCAGCTGACCTAATACCTGCAGAATATCTCCAAAAAGCCACTAATGAAATAGCATACCCCATATCAATTTTAATCAATAGAACTATCCACTAAGCCTATATGCCCCACATCTGGAAAATCTCCCTCATTGTTCCTCTTCATAAAAGGGGAGATTCCACTGAACTTTCAAATTAGAGGCCTATAGCCATTCTGTCTCCCTTGGATAAAATAATGGAAAAATGTATCCACTAGCAATTTCTTACCTGCCTGAATCAAAACACTCACCTATCCCCCTCCCAACATGGATTTAGACCTTGCTATAGTACAACCTCAGCCCTTCTCCCATACAATAAATCAAAACTGTAATGACAACAAGCTCTCCTCAGCCCTCTTCCTTGACCTATCCAAGGCATTTGATATGGTAAATCACCAACTACTCTTAAACACATTAAAATCACTCTCCATAGATAACGTAGCAATTACCTGGTTTCATTCTTACCTAAGTCACAGACAACAAGCTGTACTATGGAAGAATAACCTATCATCCCTTTTAAGTCACCCTTGGAGTCCCACAGGGATCTATATTAGGTCCCCTCCTATTATTCATATTCATTAATGACCTGTACAAAGTCATCCCTGATGCAACTTGTATTCAGTATGCAGATGACTCAACCCTAATCTGCTCTGCCACCTCCCCCCAGATTTACAATCCTTTTCCCAAATCACTTTCAACAAAGTAGAGAACTGGCTCATTGGTCGCCAGCTATTACTAAACCCAAATAAAACCAAACTATTACTCTTCTCCCCCACTCGCAAGGTCCCCTCACCACCTCTCACCATAATATCTAACAATGGTACCATAATTTCCCCAGAGCCTAGTACTAAACAACAACTTCAAGTTTGATGCTCACATAGACAAAACTATTAAAACAGTTAATAAAAAATTAGGCTCTTTATACAGGATTAAACCATTCCTAACCCCATCTGCTAGAACCGTTATTGCCCATACACATCTGCTATCGACCCTTCTTTATGCCTCATCCATCATCGTAAACCTAAACAAATCAAACCTCAATAAATTTACTAGGTGCTACAATAACATTGCCAGATTTGCCACAGGATCAGCTTAAAGAACCCATCACTGCCTTAACCTTCAGTCGTTAGACTAGCTTGAACTACCCTATCAACTGCAATATAACCAACTAATAGTTGTTCACAAAATCCTCTACCAACCAGACAGTACACCCATACTGATAAATATTATTACTCCCTACAGTAACCTAAACTCCCTTCACTCTTCCAAAAAATTGCTAGTGCAAACTGTTAAAACCAACAATTCAGCTGGTTAATCGCTATTCTCCAACTCTGCTGGTAAAAACTGGTACCTACTTCCTGCTGAATTCACCATTGACCCCTTCTTATCCCAAATCAAAAAATCCCTTAGGAAATACCTAAAAATGCAGTGGCTTTGTCCTTGTACAAATTCTGACTAACCCCCACTCAAACATAATTCATAAATGAGAACCTCATTACAAGAATAAAACTCTGACTCTCTGACTGTTTAAAATTCTGTGTATCACCCACCTACTGGAAAGATTTAAAGTTAACACTACACCATATATGATAACCACCTTAATATATGTGTTTTCCTTTTTCAGATGAAATCTTTAATTATTTCTTTCTCAGCTACTTGCTTCCAACCTTTGCTGTGTGTATGTGAGAAAAACATGTACCTGTGTGTACATATCGTTAAACAAATATCAGTTTTGTGATAACTCACTGTAATAATTTCACTATATTTACACTTGTTTTTGTACATTTGGAGCTTTTCTCCCCGGGCCTCCTCTGAAAATGGACCTGTATCCAGTCGGACTTTTCCGGTTAACAAATGTAACATAAATAAATAAATAAACAAATAGTTGATGGGAGGTTTATTTGTTTCTCATCGTGACATTAAAGTGGAGTCTTCTGTTTGTGTTCGGGGTTTTTTATTTTTAGAAGTGATACTGGTTTTGCCCTTATTGGGCTTTCTTTTTGTGTTAAATAATGAAATAAAAAGCATGGCAAAAAGAGAAGAGATAACTAAAATGGAGCTAGATCAAAAGTACAAACAGTCAAAATGTTTGCAGTCCCTTCAGTCTTATTTTTGGGCAGTCCTTTATTTATACACCCACATGAGAGAGAAATAGAAAATTTTAGAAAAGGATGTAACTAGATTTATCATGGAAGGAAAGAGACCCAGGGTAAACTGGTAGGTTATGATGAGTCCACTAGAAGAAGGTGGGATAGAACTTCCTACTTTAGGAGACTACCACTTAGCCATCCAATTAGGAATAGTTTGGAAGTTGCTTAGTTGTTAATTTACCTCAAAATGGAAGGAGATGTTGGCATTGGCAAATGTACGTATGCAAGCTATTTATTGATTTTTGGTGCCAGGAAAAGCAGAACCCCACAATATATAAACTGTTGCTATATTTTCTGAATATTTCAGGCTACAAGATTAAAGGGAAAATTGCACCCTGGTGTTTCTTTTAACCAAAATTAATTTGGCTAAGTAAACCAGTTTTTCGTATAGATATTAGTATACTGACAGGCTGGTATTTGAGAAACAGACCTGTTGCATGCTGGGAACATCTTAGGAAGGGGGACAAGAAGATGCAGCTAAACAAAATCATTGATGCTTTGAAGATTAAGAATAAACAACGGATGGCATAAAGAGATTTATTCTCTATTCTTGAAAAACGTGATGCTGAAATCAGTAAGCGGAACAAAGATATACCCCCTTAATTGATTTACATAATTGAAACTAGAACTGCAGAGGCTTGCATACTAAGACGTATTAACATGTTGTACAAAGACTAGGGCTGGTCTAGCAGTGGCTACTCTAATAGGAAGCGAATAACTAAATGGTTACTTTGAAGTAGCAGGATTAGGTGATAAATGAAATAAACATGCATAATGCCTAAAAACACATAAAAAAAATCCAAATAGTTGGCTGGAAATGTCTCTACAAATATTTTTACATGCCATATACACTAGCAATGATACAGTAAGGTTAATAATCAATGATACAGTAAGGTTAATAATCAATGATACAGTAAGGTTAATAATCAATGATACACTAAGGTTAATAATCAATGATACAGTAAGGTTAATAATCAATGATACAGTAAGGTTAATAATCAATGATACACTAAGGTTAATAATCAATGATACACTAAGGTTAATAATCAATGCTGGTGGTTCCAGCAGTCAGAAATAGGGACATGGAAATACATTTTCTGGGGATGCAACAGGTATCAAGACTTCCATAACAGGCTAAACCAAATAGTACAAAGGATACTGGGAGAAGCATACCCTATGAGAGAAGATAAATATATTCTAAATTAGGTGGGAATTTGGAGGAATTTGTCCATTTCAACTATGGACATTGGAACCAGAACCAGAGACGTTTATAATTAATAGTGAGAATGTCTATTGATTTTTTCCCTCTGAGTTGTCCACCACTGTTTAATATCTCCAAGTCTTTGGGGTTCTAATACCATAATGGGAATGGACCCCATTCCCAAGTCAAAGTACGATTAAAGTTCATGAAGTTAGTATTGTTTCAATCTTTGATGTTAGCCAGAAGTGCTCTTTATAGCACCTGCAATGTGCCTAGTAATGACTCTTTCTGCAAATTGTACAGGATTGCATGTATTGGTAACATATTTGAATACAATTGTAGATTCTTTTTTAATAAGACCTATTGCTCCTATTACTATTGGAACCGTCTGTATCTTTCTTCCACATGGCTCTCATTTCTGCCTGCAAATCCTAATGACTTTGTGTCTGTCTGTGCACAACATACTGTGGTCACTGGGTGTGGTGATTTCAGTGATCAGTGTTACTTTTGTCTTTTTTTCATGGACCACTATATCCAGTTTTCTAGCATCTATCTTTTGAACTGTTGGTAATGAGTGATCCCATGTGATGTAGACCATCATTTTCTGTGATGCTTTGTGGCTCATGTTTCCAGTGTTTTTCAGCCACTTCAATACCATAATGATTGCACAATCCTCAGTGCAACAGTCTTGCCACATTATTATGCCTTTCAATATACAGCCCTTTTGCCTTTAGTATGTCACAACCAGCAATGAGGTTTCCAACTTTTTCCAGTTCTGTTTTACAAAACCTACATTTGTCTGTTTCTCCCACATGTCCAATGGACTTTGTAAACCAATGTGTACATAGCCCATTATCTTGGACCAGCAATATTTACCTTTCATCTCTTGGTTTGAATTTGCCTCTCCTTAACCATTCCTGAGTTTGATCCTGATCAACATGAGGTTCTTCCCAAAGGTTTCTATACTTGCAGCTATATTTACGTATTTTCCACATTTCTTGCCTTCTCATCTGGTCCTTCGCCTTATATTCTTTCTTTTGTTTGCTGGCACATTCAGTTGCTGCCTGATTTTTATCTACTTCTGGTTTGATTTCCATTCTGGCTTTATGCCGATATGCTTCTGCTAGACTAAGCAGTGATGTCATCTTAGATTTATTTTGCTCATGTTTCAAGACTTTCACTACATTTGGGTGTTGTGAGGTCAACAGATATGTGTGCACAATTGCAGCTCTATACATGTAATAAGTTTCAAGGAGGCATATCCCTCCTTCAGAACGGGAAATATATAATCTTGTTATGCACTGATTTTAATAAATTATTTGGTGAACATGAAGCATCCTTCTTGCTTTCCTGTCTAATCTATCCAACAAGTTTTGGGGCCAGTCAATCACTCCAAAACTGTAAGTTAGGACAGGCAAATTGGTTTAGAGCTTGAATTTTGTTCCTAGACGTCAGTGCTGTTTTCTGGATTAATTTAAATCTTCTAAAGTATTCCTTACTACATTTTATTTGCATTTGTTCATGTTTTATTGTTGTGTCTTCATCAGTTCGCAAATATTTATACACTCCCTCTTGCTGAAGTTCTTTTATATCACATTTGTGTCCCAAACTGATGTTTTCTTGGTGCTGCAGTTTTCCTGCTTTAAAGGTTGCTTTTGCACATTTATCAAGGCCAAATGACATTCTTATATTATCTGAAAAAGTTTTGAGAACTTGTAGTTGTGCTTTCAGTTTCTCATCTGATGAGCTATACAGTTTTAAATCATTGACAAATAGAACATGAGAAGTCTTTACACTTTGTTGTTATCTAGGAAACAAATTATAGCCATGGCCTACGCTGTTAAATAGACAGCTTAATGGGTTAAGGGCAAGACAGAATAGCAGTGGTGACAAATATTTACCCTGGAATACCTCCCTTTGAATCTTTATCCCTGGGTAATAATTTGTCCTTTATCATGGCTTAGTTGCAAAGTGGTCTGCTACTGTTTCATGATCATTGTAATGTAGTTGATTAGTGTAGAGTTTATCTTATACATTTTAAGCACTCTTTTATCCATGAAAGTGGGATACTATCAAATGCTTTTTTGTAGTCAGTCCATGCTATACTTGGATTCTTCCCTTTTTTACAGTTCTCCATTATGACTTCATTTAACAACAAATGATCCTTTGTTCCATATGACTTTCTTTTATTGCCCTTCTGTTCTATTGCCATAATTGAGTTTTCTTCTAAATGATTACAAACTCTGTCAGCATCAATTCCAGTGTATAGTTTATAGGCCGTTGGAAGACAAGTTATTGGTCTATAATTTTTAGGGTAGCTTGCAGGTTCACTCTTAAGTAGGAGCATTGTTTTTCCTGTTGTTAGCCAGGTTGGTGTCTGTTTGGGGTACGCATATAAATAGTTCTTAGACATGGCTAAATCTTTGTGCAAAGATGTTTATACTTTTAACCAAAAGTTAGGTACTGCATCTGGGCATGGGGGTTTTCAGTTAGAGGCTTTTCTTAGCTTTGTTTCAATCTCTCTGGCTGTTACTTCATCCTATTTCATATTCTGTACCTTTAAACTTCTTATTCTTTCTTTTACTTCTTCTATCCATTTGTGACGGCCGTGCCCTGGCCCAGCAATCAAGGAGCCTCAATCCTCACCACTAACACCAGTGAGGGGTGTCTCATATAGGATGAAAGGATAACAAATACACGCAGTAAAGTACAATGTCCCTTAAGAGCACACAGAGATCACAGTCAGTCCGGGGCTGGTCGCTCCCTTACTCTCCAGGTCCCCAATAAGACTCCACACTGGCACAGCTATAGGATCCAGATCTCAGCCTAGTGGGCAAGCTAAAACCTCCAGCACCCTCTCTGTCCAACCAGTGCTTTGTGTCCCTGCCCAAGTAGCTGACACACACACACACACACACACACACACACACACACACACACACACACACACACACACACACACACACACACACACACACACACACACTTTGAGAAGAGTTTATACAACCACACAGACACTCCTGGGAAAGGCTGGCACAGGTTCTCCAGCTGTGCCCCTTTTTCCCAGACTATACAGTAGTACCAGCTGCCACCATCCACCAATATTCATCAGCTATTCAAAGGCCCATAAAAGGGTGTCCAATTATTACTGTGCAATATTATTATCCAATTGGTAGTATAGCCCAGGGTTAAAGCTATTAGAGTGGCTTTGTACAATTTTACCAAAGGCATGCAAGTACTCTAAAGAGCTTAAATTATCTCTACAAAAACAGCCACAGTTGAAAGGGTTTTAAAAATATTTAATAACAAATAGTCAAAACAAAGACAATACTTTTTACTACACAGTGCTAGTCAGGAGTTCAGAGATCACAGAGAAATACTTAAAAAAATTCAGCAGTACTGTTCTGACATCACAGAAAAACACTTAGTCTAATCTTTCTAGTTTCTAGCTATTTCTAAGAGAAAACACAAGTCTAAGATAAACTTACATATAGAGCAAAGGCAGTGCTGAGTTGGATGGTCAAGACAAAAATACTTAATGCTCTCTGATTCTCTCTGTTTTTAAAATCACATTCCTGATTCACATTACATCATTCTACACACTTCCCTGGGTTCCCATGCTAACAGAAACTACATTTACATTCTTCACCTCTGGGCAGAAACCAGAGCAATAAAGGACATTTATGCATTCAAATTCTGTCTATTAACTCTGGCCTTAAAACAATAGCAAAAATTCCTTCACTTAGACTTTTCGGAACCATGTTTAGATCAAAGTGCCACAACATGCTTTACTTGGTCAGTAGAGTGCACTGTTGTTACATTTTTTTCAGTTCCACATGTAACACTATTTTTACCATTTAAGACAACAAGCCTGTGGTTTACATTAATATTTACAGATGACATAATTATCTCCAAAATTCTGTCTGGCTAGGCTGGCAGCCTTCACCTATCTTTACCCAATCTTCACACCATTTGGCATCTTTGTTATGTTCCACAGGATCTTCATGAATACTTCTCCAAATATATATCTGTTTCTTCTTTTTTGGTGGTGTTTTAATTCAGTTTTCCTTCTTTCCTAATTATCTACAAAACTTTTTTGGGTCATCAATAAATTGCTTATGTTGTACTTTACCTTTATATTTATATGCGTATCTTCTAAGTTTTTCCGCCTATGCTGAGATCTTTGATTTATTTGTGATAGTGCATAATAGATCCTGATCTATTCTAATACTGCACATTGCTTTTATCACGTCTATCTTTCTAAGCATTTTTGTTGATCTGTTCACTCTTCTATACTCTTCTAACAGTGACACTTCTTGTCTTAATTGCTTTATAGTTTTCTCTATTCAGTACTTCCATGTTAGTATTCGATTTCTCCCCTTCCTTTCCCTCACTACCCTGTGTTCTTGTGGCAAAACTATCAGTTACTAATTTAGCTGCACAGTAATATATCCTGTTTACTTCTGTTATATTGCATGGATCTCTATAGCCAGTCCTGATTACTGTTTTCATTTGTTTTATCAAACATCTGACTTTTGGGGTTTTATTAACCTTCTGTAGTCTATTTCTTATGTCTTATGTCTATCTATCAAGCAACTCTTCTCTTAGCTCATTTTCTTCTAAACTGAGGGCACATTTTTTGTTTTCCATTTCCTGCAGCCATTCTATAGAAAGTACTATAGCATCATCCTGGGGCACATTGTCTTCAATTTCATCCTGTGTCATCCGTTGCTCTGTCATATGGGAACTCACTGGCCTATCACTCCTCAACATTGACTTTGTCAGTTTCCACAGTTTCCTGTTCCTTCCCTTGCTGTCCAGCTTCAAGTGAAAGTTTATACTGGTTTCCTGTAGAAGGTTCCAAAATATCTTCATATGACACCTGACCAATTGCTTCCCATTCCACTGTTTTCCCCTTAATTTGGATCTCCATTGCACTATCCTGATGTGGTGTTTTCTGAATTAGATTTTCTACACTGAATCCTTCACTTTGCAGGTACTCCATAACCTCAGTTTCTATTTCTTTAACTTCTCCATTACTAATCTCTTTTTCTACTTTTCCTCTTTGTCTTCTTATTTTTTGTATTGTAAATTTTCCATGTCTGGATTCCTTTATCTGTATTTGTCTTCAAATATCTTTGGTGCTGCTCTTTTAGTATTCATTAGTTTTGCTTTTTCCATTGCATATGGCACCATATTAAATCTCTTTCTTTCCCATGTCCATATTTCTACGTCAGATGTCTCCTGATCTTCTTGTTCTCCTTACTTTGGGGACTTGTTCCATCATGCTGTGATGTAACCTGTGTTAGACCTTCTACACCAAATCCTTCACTTTGCAGGCCCTCCACAACTTCAACTTCTATTTTTTAACTTCTACTTTACTAATTTTCTTTTCTACATTCTCTGTTTATGATATTATTTTTTTATTGTGAAGTGTTCTATATCTGGATGCCTTTGCCTGTATCTCTCTATGAATATCTTTGAGGCTGCCTTCTTTATATTGATAAATTTAGCTTTCATCTTTGCATAAATATTGCACCATAGCAAATCTCTCTTTCTTTCCCATGTCCATATTTCTTTTTTATACTTTTTAAAAATCTCTAGGTTTTCTTTATATTTTCACACTTCCTCAGATGTTTTTTTTTTCCAAACACATCAACATTTCTTGATCTGTATACATTTTTTCACAAATCTGCTGTATTAATGAACATAAAACTTTATTTGAGGCTTCTGACAGTTTTTCTTGTGGAAGTATTTTCCTTTCTCTTATTTCTCTCTTAATCTTTTTGTATATCTTGTGTCTGGAAATTCTGGGCTTTTTGCATAATAGTAACAATACATAATTTCTTTTTGTTATTCTCAGTAGTCCACTCTATTATCTTTATGGCTCTTCTTTGGCCTATCAGTTTTTGTGATTTTTGTGGACTACTAAATCCTTCTACAGCAGGGCCCCCCCCTGGGCCAGGCCTTGCCCCATTGTAGAAATGTTTCCGTATTTTGAGGATTCTACACATTTTTCCACTCCTAGCTCCAATGTGCTCTGTCAGGATTGGGCACTTTTTATCCTGGGTCTTGTGCACCCAGCTATTTGTTTTAATTTTTGGCCTACTTCTGTCCATGATATATGCTATATAAATACAATCTATATATCAGATTTGTCTTGGTGAGATTTTGTGAAAAACAGGGTCCACCTTGTGAGGGTACTCATCTAGACTTGAGAATTAATTCAGTTTCAGCAATACTACTCACCTTTGCTTACTGGCTTATCTTTTCTTCATTTGGACTCCTAAATGAGGTGGGAATTTGACCATTTCAATTATGGACGTTGGAACCAGAACCAGAGGCGTTATAATCAACTGTGAGGATGTGCATTGATTTTTTTCCCTCTGAGTTATCCACATGTATGTATTCTATTCTGGACAAGCAAGGTACTGTGTTTGTTTCTTCCTTCTTCAATTTTAATATTTTTAATTTTACAAATCACTTGTTGGTCCTGTTCATCATAGCCTTTGTAATTAAGGTTTTAATTGTATTCCTTTCAGGAGGGCTACTGTAGCTGATACCTTGGTCATCCTAAAAGTTTTTGTTAGAAAATTGAACTTGCAACTTGTGGTAGGGGATGACAAGGAAGCATGTAACACTGAATCATTATTTAAGAGAAAAAGTATGTTTAATCCTCTCCTCCATCTGGTTATACAGGCCTTTAAAAGAAGATGTGAAAAAGATATCAGGTCTTTACTGAATGAAAAGGGAAATTGCCCTTTCCGTAAGCTCTCTGTCAAAGAGAAAGTTATCCTAGATGAGTTTGCTTCTAACAAGAACATTAGATGTTTGAAACCCAACAAAGGCAGTGGTATGATGTTAATGGACATGGCTGACTATCAGGGAAGGATGAATTTTATCCTAGTTGAAGCAAACACTTACCACACTGTCTGTTACTGAAATTACAATAGCCTATAATATCATCTGTTCACATCTTGATGAGTTGGTACTTTATGGGATCATTTCTATTGAATTATTTCAGTTTTTAAGGGTTGACAACCCCATTGTTACAAAACGTTTTGGCATACCCAAAATTCGTTCTGACATGAATAACTCACCTTTATGACCCATCATATTTGCTGGAGGTTTCATCACTGAACCCTTCACCAGATTTATTGATATTAACTTGAAAAACCTACTTGCTAATGCCAGACATATCTTAAGAGATTCCAGGGATTTAATTGAAAAACTAAGGTACTTCCATGCCAGTGAGGCGTGTTGGTTGGTTACTATGAATGTAAAGAACTTTTTTTCCATGATACCAAATGACCAAGGTTTATGGTGGTTTACTCATATTGTGGTGCAACACAATGTACTCTTAGATTTGGATGTTAGGGTAATACAAGAACTTATGGATACTGGGCTTAACAACAATTTTATTTATTTCAATGGCAAATATTACAAGCAGATAAAATGGGTAGCTATGGGGGCCTCATGTGCTCCCATCTATCTCAATTCAATTCTTTTTTGGTGAGAAAAAGAAGGGTTTTTTAAACTGAACAATTTTAGGAACTGTTTGGCATATTATCAGTGTTTGGATGATATCTTAATTTGGAAAGGGGAGCTACTTCAATTAGAGGAATTTATCAGATAACTGGAAATGACAGCTCCTTTTTTAAAATTTACCTTTAGTATCAACAAGGAAAAAATGTATTACTTCAATGTAAATATAACAAAGGGCTATCAAGGTAAATTTGAAACTGCTATCTATTGGAAGCCAACATTTAGCAATTCTTTTTTGCACCACACTAGTGGACATCCCATGCATTAAAAAGGGGGCTTGTTATGAGTTAGTTTATTAGGATTTCCACATTAACATCAAATTATGTACAGTGTATAGCTAAGTTAGATGCTTTAAGGGATGTGTTCAAGGAAAGGGGTTACCCTGAATACCTCGTAGACATGCTTGGCTTATGGAATGGGAGGTATAAGCCCATCATTCAGGCGGGCATGCAACATATTATGAAATCTCAGAAAAATGTTAACTTTGACGTATCTCATTCCACGAATAGTTTTTTCATCCATATGGTCTTACATTATTCAACAGATTCTGATACTATAAAAAAAGATTATACAGAGAAATTTGGAGTTGATCAGTCTAGGGTGATCTTTTCTGATTTGACCAATTTTATTTTTAAGAAAAGGAGAAATATTAAGAAAATCTTGGAAAAACCTACCACACATAGTTTGTACTCCCTGAACAACACATTTAGAAGTGGTAACTGCAAACAGTGTTCATTCATTGACACTGATGTGGATGGGAGGATTTTAGACACTATTAATAAATGGAAAAAAAACATACATTATAAATGTAGGGCCGAAAATATTGTTTACTTTGCCAGATGCTATTCTTGTCTTGCTTTTTACATAGGAAAAACAGGCAATTATTTGAACAAAAGAACTTACCAACACAACTACAGCATCGGTAAGAATGATGACAAAAGTGCACTAGCTAGGCATCCTTTGATTTGTAACAATTATTCAAAATTTAAATTTTCAGTTTAGGAAAAACTTAATTACACTGTTTTAAGTGGTGATTGGAGAAATAAGTTGCTCCGTGGAGAAATGATCTGATCGTTATGAACTGATGCAACTACATTTTTCAGAAGTTAATGATTTTATTTCTATTTTAGTAAACTAAAGAGACATGCTATGAATATTTAATTATTTCAACACTTTATCAGTAATTAGTTTAAACATTATTTTACAGTTTTATTATTCATTTATTCATTTATTTATTCCACTTTGATGACTGGGGAGGTCCACTGGGCTTTGGGAGCCAATTTTCAGTGGAGGCCCGGGGAAAAAAGCTCCACAATACATAGTTTAGTTACAAGAATAATTACAAAGAAACTTTGCATTACAAACAGCAGTTAGCATTCAAAAATAAAAGAGAACAACAATGACAATTTTATTTAGGTATGAAAGGCAGGCATATAGCCTGGTGGCTAGATTTTACAGTTTAGTTATTTATACAATGTACATATGTGAGAGAGGTTAGCTAGGTGAGAAGGTTAGCCAGGTGTAAAAGAGGAGGAAAGCTTAAGAGGTATGGGGTGAAGAGTACAGTTGCATTTTCTGCTTAAATAAAGGTAGGAATGAAGAAGAGTTTTAAAGTTTTCTAGGTTGTCACAGGTCCTCAGTGAGGGGGGAAGTGCATTCCATTTTTTAGCTAAGGAGAAGGATAGCAGAAGCTGACCAGCTGGGCGCTTGGGTACTTGAATGGTGATTAGGTTTTGGTGGGTAGATCTAAAGGTTCTGTGTGGGGTATATGGTTGTAGGATATTGGATAGTGCAGGACACTTAGTAGGTTGGAACAGTAATCTGTGCCCAGTGGTGATTTGGAGAAAGTCCATTTGGTTGGGGAGTTCAAGCCAATTTAATGAGTGAAGGGAGGAACAGTGATGAGAGGAGGAGGTGGCTTTGGTAACAAATCTGGAGATTTTATTGCAACATACTTCCAGTTTGGAGGAGAGTGTGACAGATACATTAGTAAGCAGAGGGGCGCCATACAGTAGAGAGGGAAGGAGATAGGTTGTGGTGAGAGTTAGTCTAGTAGCAGGAGAGAGGAAGTAGTTGTTTCTATAAAGTAGGCTGAGTTTTATATGTGATTTTTTATGTTCAGCTCATTAAAGAAGTGAGTTTTATAAAATGAGCTCTTATTTCAGTCACTTTTTTGGAATTATTTATTCTATGCCTTTACATTTTTGAACTGCATTTTAATTGATGGATGGGTAGTTAGTACTTAAACTGGCTGATTGGTTTTTACAAGTTTGATTCTGATGAAGTCCTGTTTGTTAGGGGGATGAATGCACTCAATTGACTTGTTTTTTATGCTTTCTATACACTCTATTAAAAGTCTAACAGTCTTCAGTGAGCTGTGTGTTTGTTGATTCTTTTGAGGTAATTTGTACTATACAACCAGCTGGATGCGTTCCAGTATTAAAGGTGCCTTGTACTTTTTTATGTATTCTAAATTATGTCAGAGAATCACTTCAAGCTTCATATAAATGGGAGCTAATGTCCTTACTATGGTTAGTATCTAAAATGCTATTACCAGGAAATGGAGATTTCCCCAGTCCCCTATAATACAGGAAGTATGAAAATGAATGGAAAATCTGAAAGAGCAGGAGATGATGTTAATAAGAAAGAACAACACTACATACCACAACCACAAATGTCAGTTATGGGACACATGTTGTAGTGAGTGTGGAGCTCTGGAAGAATAAGGTATAGACAATCCGAGGCTAATATCATTAAATTAATCCACTGATGGATTCACTGCCTCCTCCTTTACACTACTCTGGCATGACTCTCAAGGTATGAGAATTTTAATGCATGTTAAACGTGTGTTATCCCAGTAACCTCTGGTTCTGAGCTGAGTTCTCTGTAACCCAAATCATGGAATTCATAGTATCTATTATGCAGAAATAGGACAAACTACCAGAGGAGTATTTATGATTTGTAATGCACCAGTGACCTTACAGATCAGTTGAATATAAATAAAGCTGCTCTTTTTGTAATTAAAAAAGCTGAAATTTTGTTTACCTTATTAAAACATAATGCAGAGAAGCAGCATTTTGTAATTGCAATGTGCATTCCACAAAATACTAATTCCTCCATAATGGAAGATATGGCATCATGGACCACAAATAATATCACTGAATAAATTATCATATTTGGTAATTTTAAAAATAACTGAAAGATCTAACGCCATCAATCTATATAACTTTACTCAATTGATTAATTTCCTACCAGACTAAATAAAGATACTAATAAGAATACCGTCCTTTATTAGATATTAAGCAATGCCCCTGACAAAAATCTCAGTTACAGGCTCAGTTCTAGACTCCCTAAGTGATCATAATCCCACATATGCCATGCGTCAATGCATCAAAACTATAAAAACATATTGTACACTTGCTTGAAACTTCACAAATTTCAGTTTAAACTGTTTTACCTCTACACTTAGGCAAATAAACTGGTCTTTACTGAAAGCCTTACCTCTACATGAAGCATCTGAAATAAATATGTTTTACTTTCTATTAGTTTTCAATAGTCAGACTGTACTAAGGGAGGGGGGCATGTCAGATCTAATCCAACCCATTGGCTTAGTAGTAACACAAACAGATAATGCAAGAAAGAGATAAAGCATGGGGACAATGCTATAAAGTCAGAACTGAAACCTCATACCAGACATTTAGACGACCAAGACATTTCTCCCAAGAAACTCATCCACATTGACAAAAAAATTGTCACCCATCTCCAAAATAATAACCTTTCTAACCCAAAAAGTTTATTGGGCAGACATAAACAAACTCCTGAAACCTGGAAAAACTACAGAGATAAATCCCCTACCAAATAAAACAAACCAAAACATCATTCAACAATTAAACTCCCACTTCATCAGAGCAACACATGCAGCCACGAAGAAACTAACAAACAACCCATTAGATATCTTTCAGCTCATTCAGATAAGTAACTCGGGATTTTCTAATCAACCAGTTCCAAATAGAATAATACAAAAACTGCTACTACAACTGAAACCTATAACATTAGCAGCTGACCAACTTCCTGAGAAATACTTAAAATTTGCAGTGGATGCCATAGCCTATCCCATAGCAATAAAACAAATAGGTCCAAAGGAGGAAAATCCGCTGAATTATTCAAGTATAGACCAATAGCTATACTCTCCACTTGTCAAAGATCTTTCAAAGATGTATATAATTTCCAACTGCTAAAGTATCTCCTATTTAGTGACTTATTCTCTCTCACCAAACATGGCTTTTGCCCTTTGCATAGCACCACTACAGCTCTTATCTCCTTCCACAACTCAATAAATCTTAGGGACAAAGGTAAACTAGCTTCTTCTATATTCTGGATCTATCAAAAGCATGTGGTACAGTCTTTCTCCCATAGTAAACTACAACAAACATTACTCTCCCTCGGTCTCTTCACCTCTATCCTAACATGGTTCAAAAACTCTTTCTTAGGACACAATGTATCATATTGAAAACATGGTTCAAATACTCTGTCTTAGGACACAATGTATCAAATTGCAAACATGCTGCTCATGCTACCTACCTATAATCATAGGCATTCCTTAGGGCTGATTCCTAGATCTTTTCTTTCTTCAATATTTTTATAAGCAACTTCATACTGCAGTTTGACAAGGCTTCCCATTTCAGTACATGGACGACTCCACTCTAATCTGCCCAGCTCCAAGCATGACATCACTACAAACTATTATACAGCAATTCTACTCCTCTAGCAGATCTTTTCTGATTCAATCTAATCTTTCGTTGCATCCATACTAAACAAAACAATTCTATGTTTCATGCAAAAACATCTTTATATCACCCTTACAAAACACTAGACTTGAAGTTGTCATACATACTGAATTACTTGAGGTCACCATAGATGATAATCTGAAATTTGTCCTATACATCTAAAATGATCTCGATAAGACCCATACAAAACTAAGCATCTCCTCTTCAAAGCATCTCCCCACCTCACCTTGTAATATAGAAAGACCACTGTACTCTATTACCTACTCTCTTCTATGCATTTATGTACTAACAAATGGCAATACCTGCCTTTTAACAAAACTGGAACAATGTTATAATAAAATATCAAAAAATGCAACCCACCTTCCAAGTAACACCTATCATTACCCAACACTCAACCAACTAAACCAGTTGAAATTCCCCAACTATTAAAAATTCAGTTCATTTAAACTGGTCCAAGTTTACTTCATCACCCAAACAAATGTCCATCTCTGAAGACAGTAATGCTATAGTACTCCCCATCACCCAAACAAATGTCCAGCAGTGAAGATAGCAATGCTATGGTGGTCTACATTTAGATCTCTCAGGTCTAAGGACACATATCTTGTCCAAGACCAAACAATAAACATGGTGAACCAATGAATTCCTCATATGTATCCAAATGTTGGAATACTCTCCTACAAGACCTAAGACAAATCATAAATCCAAAATACTTCAGAGCAAACCTTAGGAGCCACCTATTGGATTCTAAACTATGTTCCTGACACTTGTTTTCCTGGCTAAACATTATTACAACTCTTTCTGTCTATCTATAGGATCCTTTTGGTCTTCTTCAATAATCTAAAATTCAGAAGATGCAATAGCTTAACCACACCTATAAATTATTACCAAATAATCTGGTATCTAGTAGTAATGCTGTACACATATATTTTGGTCCACCTGTATGTTAATCTAATGGAAGTTCTTAATGTTATCATTGCTGTACTATTTTTTTTTCTGTTAACCATGGATCCTTCCTTCCCTGGCCTCCACTGATAAGAGGCCTGTTGTGTCCCAGTCAAACTTTCTCAATAAACAAATCCAAATAAATAAAATTAAATGCCAGAAACTGTGACAAAGGTACAAACATTAAGAATATTGCCATTATTAATTATGCTAAGGTGTGTGTGTGTGTGTGTGTGTGTGTGTGTGTGTGTGTGTGTGTGTGTGTGTGTGTGTGTGTGTGTGTGTTTACATTTGATTGATATGCAGTTAGTTCACAAACCTGGATGGAACCATTATATTCACCTTCTTTGAACATATTTATCATTTTAAATAACAGAGTCATTTAAATTTCTCATATATTAAAATTAACATTTAGGATGAACCATTAATAGCAGAAAAAGCAGTCATATACAAATATAGTCTTAACCATGTAAAGGGGAGAGTTGCATCTATTATTAGAACTACTGTTTAATTTTCATTCCTGAAATCTTCTTTTAGGGCTCTTTTTAACCCAGGATTCATTTAATCAAGCTCTAACACATATCCTGAATCACTTAAAATCAGTAATAGAATAAATCACCAGAAAAATTATTTAGTCTGGTTTTCCTTACCATATATTGCAATATTTTATTAAACTGTTGGTATTTTTTGTTAAATTTACTTCAATATAGAAATCTGTTCAATATTTTAGTCAAAAATATACTGTCATGAATTATAAAACTAAATTATGAATTTTGTGCAGACAGCAAAATAAAAATTGTAAAAACTGCAGGAAATTTCTGGGAACATTAAAAATGTGGAACACTACCTCTCATAATGTAAAAGAGATGGGTAGACTGTAGAACACTTACTAACAGCTTGCTAACAATTTTATCTAGGAAACTTATAGGATGGCCAAAATGTGTTACTTTATACTTATAAAATGTATTTTGCCAAATTAATATGATACAGTATTACTCAACACAGAGATCAGTTAAAAACATTACTTAACACTGAATGAGTGACACACCTTTTCAGTGTGGAACTGAAAGGAACATGGACTTTTTAAGGCTCAAAATGAGGAACATTCTTAGTAATTAGGTATATGTGAGACATACACAGCAGTTCATAAGGTACTTGCAAGGTCAATTACAGCATTATTAACTTGTCTACAGTGAGTCGTAATGTAGTCATAGTACTGAATTTGCAACAGTTTTACATCAGCTGGAAGGGGGTTGTTTAAGAACTCATGAAATATATTGAATTTGTTAGTGCTGTTTGTTTCTTTATTTATTTTAATTTGATAGCTGAGTAAGTGGGCTGGTCATCAAACCCTTTCTCAGCCACGATATGGGCCATGTGGCAACAACAGAAAACACCAGCTAATATGTGTAACACAGAGAGGAGTAAAACTATTTATATACACACACAGAGAAACAGTAAATAGTTACATCAGAAGATGTCTGAGGTAAAATAAACAGTTATATTGTAAATGTCAATGCTTTGGTAAAACAGCTACAAATTATTACAAACAATCGTATTACAAAATGTCTATGTGATGGAAGGTGAACCATTAAAGATAATCAGTAGTTTCCATGCAACATGTCTGTAGTACTGTCTGTCTGAAAGCAGATATGGGCAGCTTTTCTAATTATATGGCCCATCAGTTTGGACTAAAATGTTGCAACTGTCTCATGTTTTCTTATCTTTGATGGTCGATGATTCCCATTGGAGGGGCCAAGTTTACAAAAGGCCCACTGTTCTTGAAAAGTAGTATTAATAAGACCTCATGATTTTCTCTAAGTGAGTAATTTGGTTGTCTAATTAAAAGTTTAAATCTTAGATGTAGGCAATGACCCCATTTTAAAAAGCTAGTGAAAATTACTACCTTGGTGGAATGAGGTATGATATGCACCCATAAAACTACTGAGGGTTCAAGCCTAGGGCAGAACAAAAATTCAAGTAGTATGTAAAAGTCAATGCTCGGTTTCCAGCTGCTTAAGGTTTTAAAACTGAATATGATCCATTTAAAATAAAATAAACAATAAAAATACTACTAAAAAAATTACTGTCCTGTCTCTAGCCATAAAACGTAAAAAATTCCGATTAACAAAAGTGTGTAAACAAAAATACATTTCTCGCAAACGAAAAATGACAATATGGGAAATTTTGTAACACAATTTAAGTTGCCCCAGGGTCTTACTTTCCTTTCTATTTACAGGGTAAAAGCTAAGATTGGGTCAAAAGTTAAGCCAATCTATCTTTTCTCCAATTCATTTGAGATGGCATTGCCATTACTGTGTAAAATTAAAAAGGGGTGCAATCCATGCAATGTGTTTTCCCAACTTTCTAAGCTAGTATAGTCCAGTTTTCAGGTTAGTGCTGAATTCAGGGCTGTGTTACAAGTTTCTGTTTTACCCATACATTACATGGATAGAAGGAAGTTTCTCTGTTCACCTGTGAGAGAGGGGAGCTTTGAGCAGCCTATCTTTCCCTGGAGGAGTGGTTTCAGCCCAGAAATTAGTAGTTTATTGGTCATTTTGGGCTAATTTCTATCTCTTTTATTTCCCTGCTATAAAAGCTGCATTAGGGCAGTTTTGCACACTGGGCAGCACCAGTTAGCTAGGGTATAACTATTCCCGGCTCCACAACATCGACTCATCAATTTTTCCCTTGGAACTAGACAAACTTTTATCTTAAGCACTCAAACCATTCACTTCTCACCCCAACACTTGCTCAAAACTCATAGCAAGCACTAATAAACCTTAGCACTAGACCCCTCCTATACTATAGAGAAAGACAAGGCTCTCTATTCAACCTTACCAGCCAATCAGCAAAACAGCTCACTGTAACTATCCAGGCATGTCCAAAGGGCAGTTTCAGGTGTACTCTCCAGTGCAACTGGTGAATTTGGGCATTTTGAGGCAATGTTACAACTGCCACATGTACACAGACAACCCTCTCCTCCTACCACCAAACACTATATACATGCGAGAGATGCAATTATACAGCCAAACTGGAGGCTAAACTCTCTCAACCCAAGAGTGGGACCAGACGGTCAAGAGGAGAAGGGAATTACTTGCATCACACCACCAGTCTCACATAGACTTATGAAACCAGCACCGGCAAAAAACACACTTAAATACACAAAAACATACTCGGAGGTTCTAAATAAAAATCTGCAAAAGCAACAGAGACCTCCAAAGCAGATATCCAAGCAGCCTCTACCCCCAACACAAACCATGAAACACATACTTCACAAAACCAGTGTGCCACCCAATCACAGACCTTAAGGCAAAATAACATACTCAACACAATAGTAATAGATGACTCTATAGTCAGGCACACTGATGCCCCACTCACTAGGCTGATCAAGGAGAAGGTTACTGTTAGCTGCCTGTTGGGTGCCAGGATCCGCCACATAACACAAGCACTCAGGTCACTCCAGAACAAGTACAAATACGACTCTGTCATTGTCCATGTTGGTGTGAATGACCTGAGCCATACCTCCCTGGACTACATGAAAAGAGACATGGAAGAGCTCTTTGATCACGTAGCCCAGGCCGGTATGACCCTGACCCTGAGTAGCATCCTGCCCTCACCAAGAATGATACCACAGTATAAAGAAAAAATAATCAATTTCAACAATTGGCTAAGCTTTTCGTGTCATTCAAAGGAGATCCAGTGTCTGTCAGCCTGGGATGACATGCTCGAAAAGCCACACTGCTTTGCTAGAGATGGCTTGCACCTGACACCCTTAGGCTTTTGAATACTGGCCAAGGCTCTTGCCACCCTCATAGTGCCTTTTTTAGGCAAGGCTCAAAAGACAAACCCACCACTGTAAATAGCACAAGTAACAAAAAACTGAGCATAATGCTACTCAGTGCCAGAAGTCTAAACCTTAAAATGCACACACTCGAGGCACTCCTCAGTATGGAGAAAATCGATATATGTGCAGTAACAGAAACCTGGCTTAAGTCTCTAGAGAGCACCCCAGCACTACCAGGCTACAACTCATACCATACATTTCAGCCACAAAACCCAGACCGAAATACAAAAGGCAGGAGCGTATCCATATTCATCAAGGATACCCACACCTCCAGGTTAGTGGCACAGCACAATGCTTCAGAGATCATCCACGTGCAACTAACAATGAGCAGAACTTCAATTCAAATTGTAGCTTGCTACAGATCACCCACCATGTCCCAGGACCCTCATTTTGCATTTCTGTAAACACTGGGAAACATAAAGGTCCTACCAAGCACCCTGATATTGGGTGATTTCAATTACCTAAACATTAACTAGGAGAACTACTCAAGTACTAGCTCCCTTGCCCAACTTTTCCTAGAATTTATAAACTCAAATGCCCTGGATCAACTGGTCAAAACCCCCACCAGAGGTGACAACATATTGGATCTGGTCATCACCAACATGGGTGACCGGTGTTCCACACCGGAGGTCAACCCCTCACTGGTTAGATCTGACCATAAACTAATCACTCTGCATATCCACATTCCGCCCCCACCCCCGGTCAAAGAAACCACCGTGAAAAACTTTTCAAAAGCAAACTTCATGTTATTTAAGACCAAGGTGGAACGTTTCAAATCCCCCATGCTAAAGGATAATGCTGCCCAAGCTGCAAAATCCTTTACTAATGCACTCTACGGGCACCTACAAGAATGCATGGATCATGCTATCCCAAGCAAAACAAAGACTCACTCCTCCAAGAAAAGGAAACCAGTTTGGTGGACCCCTGCCGTAAACAAGCTATACAACAGAAGGAGGAAACTAGTACAGAAAAGAGTAAAATCCCAAGAGGGGAAGACATCCCTGATCAGTATCAGCAAGAAACTATGATCCCTCATAAAAACATCCAAGGCTAGCTTCGAAAGAAAAATTGCCAAGGACTTCAAAGATAACTGCTATGTCAAGAATCTAAGTGGCAATTCCCAGATCTGCTTGGAGTTAGTGCAGAATGGCACAAAATACACTGAACCGACCGATATCACCAACATCCTGGCAGACAGGTTCAGTGCAAACTTCACCTCCCCTCACCCCCAAAAGGGCCCATAACCATACCAGAAGAATGTAGTGCCCCTGAAATCACAGACACTCAGGTTAAAACAGCCCTCTCCAAAACCAAAAACACAGCATCAATGGGACCGGATGGTGTCCCAGACTGCGTCCTACATGGGCTCAAAGATGAACTAACCCCTCACCTACACAGACTGTTCAACCTCAGCCACTCCACAGACTACATGCCCATAGTGTGGCACACAGCAACGGTTATTCTGCTCCACAAAGGTGGAGCCACAACAGACCCCGGGAACTATCACCCTATAAGCCTGACTAGCTTGGTCTGCAAGGCTATGGAGCACATCATCATGGATCTCATTAACAGAGACATTGGGAACGTCCAGCCACTGGATTCTACCCAGTTCAGCTTTGTTAAGGGCAGATCATGCCTCCTAAACCTGGTGGACTTCTTTGAGACAGTTACCAAGGCTATAGATAAGGGAAAGGTGCTCCACACAGCCTACCTAGACCTCGCAAAGGCCTTCGATGCCATTCCCCATTCTGATATTATAGACAAGCTTACCAGCCTGAACATAAACCCCTACATCACAAGTTGCGTTGCCAACTGGCTCATGGACAGAACCCACATGGTAAGAGTTGTGGGAGCTAGGTCTGACCCTAAACCAGTTAAAAGTGGCAGGGCTCAGTCCTAGGACCCCTCCTGTTCGACATATACTTCTCAGAGGTACAGGCAAGCACGGGAGGACTATTGCTGACCAGGTTCACAGACGACTGCAAACTAGGGGCTATAACTGACTCTCTGGCCGACACAGACATCCTCCAAAAGGGTCTCACTGAGACAGATACCTGGTATCAAAACCATAGCCTCAAGATAAATGCCAAAAAGTGCATAGTCATCCCCTTTGGAAAAAACAAAGAACCCACAAATTACCACATAGGTGGTAGCAGCCTAAATACGGAAGATGAAATAAGGGATCTGGGGACCCAAGTAGATATTAATCTCTCCTTTGATAATCACATTGCCAAAGTGGTTAGAAAATCCTTCTATGTGGCCCACCTAATCACAAAAGAGTTTGCATCCAGATCAATAGAGGTCATTGTGCCCCTCTACGCATCACTCATCAGACCCATCATAGACTACAACGCCCCATTTGGGATGTACCTTACAAGACACCTGCAACAGCATGAAAGACCACAGACGTACCTCACCAAGAGGATCACTGGCCTCAAACAGAGGCCTTATGCAGCTCAAATGAAGAAACTCCAGCTGTACTCGGTTGCATACCACCTACTCAGAGGTGATCTCTGCCTGATATACAAGGCCATGTCCAACCCAGAATTGATGGACATGCTCCACCTAAAGAAACCCATATTCCCTCGAGCCACATGCTCTAGGGATCTAAACCTCACCACAACAATAAATAGGACGTGCTGGAGGGATAGATTCCTGTCCCAGAGACTTCCCATGCTCTGGAACAAGATTCCAGTCTACATTAGGCAGAGCTCCTCACTAACACTCTTCAAGAGAAACCTTGACGAGTGGATGGGAAACAGTTTACCCCGGGATCACTTCAGTGGCTCTGCTGGACAGAGGCAAAGGGAACTAATCTAAGGGGGCGGTGAAAGCCAACACATTCCATCTAGGCTTATAAATGCCTTTGGGCAGATAGCCCAATACCTACCTATGAATGTATGAACCTTTGCTTAGTGCCAAAGAGCATAATGTTTGATTTACGTGGATTAAATTTAAGTATGGTTTATGGGGTCCAGTTACAGACTCCAGTAAAGTTAAGTTTGAAATTTATGATGCAAATCAGAATTATTTGGGCTGGATTCTAGCAACAGAAGGCCACCTACATACATCTACATACATAATGAGTTTGGGATTGGGCAGATCATTTATTAGTTTGTGAGGAGTGAAAATAGTTTTGATTCCAGGACAGAGGCCTGTGGAACACTGTCATTAAATGTGCCAGGTTCTGACTGCTCAGTGTTGCAGTACACCTGAAAAGTTCTGTTTTCAAGATAGCTTTTAAAACGCTGTAATTTGTGATTGCCAAAGAGAAGTTTGGCCAATGTGTAAAGTAACAATGGCTGATTTACCATTTCAAAGTATCTGGTCATGTCAATAAAGAGACCCCCAATAAGGAAGCTACCATTCATAGTATTAAAAATGATGCCCGCAGCTGTCTATAGGGAAGTCATGCTGCTGAATGCTGTGTGAAAGACATGTCAATTATCACAGAGAAGGTTTATGTGATTAAAGACCTGTTTGAAAATTGAATTTTCATTCATCTTTGTAATAGGACACAAGTTGGCTATGGATCTATAGTCTTTATAGTCATTAAGAATAGAAACTTTGGGAAGTGGAATAATAAAGGCATGTTTGAATCAGATATGGAACATGCTAGAGGATAGAAATAGGTTATATATGTGTATGAGAGGTTTGGTTATGAGGGCAGATGCCATTTTGAGGAAGGATGGATGAAATTTGGAGAATGTTGCACCTGATGTAGTATTAAAGCCGATCAGGGATATAGTGACCAACTTAAGTGTTATCTGCCTGAAGTGGAACAAAGATGCAAAGACTGCTAGAGGGAAGACTTGTGATTCAGGTTGCATGGTAATGTTATTGTAAATAGGACACTGTGGGGGAATTTATATGATGTATGCAACAGTAGTCAGAAGAAATATTGTATATTGACTGGCAAAGTTTTGGATGAATATAGTTTTAGTTGGGGAATTAATAACATCACTTGAAAGTTTTTTAATCCTTTTTCAGAAATGTTTGGGAGAAGTTACTAACGTGTTTTGCTTCCTTTATAGATAAAAGGTCTTTGCTGCATTTGTAGAAATTCTGTCTGTATTTCTGTATTCAAGGTAAACTTGGCATAGCTGATTGCTTCTAGGGTTTTGCTTCCAGCACTTCAATGCCTTGTCTCTGGCATTAAGAGTATCTTACGAACAGAGGAAGCCAATAGTAAGGCTGTTCATATAAACTCCTTGCTTTGATGGCAATAGTTAGTCTTCAATATAAATACATGTATTGAAGAAGTTAAGAGAGGGCTGTGCATCAGTCATTATTGGGTATAATGGAATCACACTGAAGAAGGCTAAGGTTTGCCAAAACCAGTCTGTTTTTTCATAATATTGGATGCGGACTTTGAGTGCTAGCCATTTGCTTATTTGAATCAGGTGCTTTTTGGCTTCTGCAACTTGCTGTACATATATGGGTTCTGGTCTTTTGGTATAATGGAATCCAGCCAATCAGCTGTAATTGCAGGTTTATAATGGTTTACGTTGTTTCTGAAATACAAGTACCTTTATAAGTTGAGGAGGGGTTCCTTTTTTATCTAAAAGTCCATAAGGATGAGATGGGGCAGTGATCACTTATACTATTAGGCATCTATGTTTTATATTGATAAATATAATATCCAGAGTTAAGTCATTTCCTGTCTTAGTGCTGTGTCTGGTAGGATGCTAAAAGAAGTTGTACAGCAGAATCATTGTGTTTAAGGCAAGGGAATTAGGGTGTGAGGCATTAATATTGGAGTAACCTAAAATTATGGTATTGTTTGGGATGCTAGAAGAGAACATTTCTACTAACAGTTGTTGTAACGTAGTGGGTGGGTGGGGATATATACATTACATATGTGCATTTCATTCCTTTTTTTGTTTTAATACCTGCTTTACTCATTTCAAAGACACAGGGCAGCCAGAGGCTGTCCTGGCACTCTGTGTGCACAAGGAAATTAATGTAATCTTTGGCAGGATGCCAGTCTGGCACAGTATGCACACACACACACACACACACACACACACACACACACACACACACACACACACACACACACACACACACACACACACACACACACTCTCTTTCTTCCAGGCAACTTGGAGGACTAACAGTTCACCTATACTGTCTTTGGGAAGCTGGAAAATATGTGGTAATTCTTTATTTTTATAGATACAGAGCTATCCTTAGTATATGTATACCACTAAGTTAACAAAATACCCTGTATAAAGCCCTATCAATAATGGTAACACTAAAACAGCTCAGCAGACTATCATATTTGTCACATATAAAGAAATACTTGCTTAATGCACACTTGCATTTTTTTTACTTACCTCAGACCTCAATTGTATTTGTTCAGTACTGAGTGCCTCAAGCCCATGCTGGGTCTACCAACCATCCTCCTTCCTGCCCAGGTGTACTCCGGTTTTGCTTGGGCTGGTTATGGATCCTAAGGGTGTCCTGTCATCTCAGCTTTGCTTCTCTGTGCATCCGTCTGGCTTTTTTTGAATGCCCTAACCACTTCCCCTTTCCTTGCCCCCCACTTTCATTGATTGTGTGCGAGGACAAGTCCCCTCTTTGGACCGTGCCTTCCCTTAAGGAGCTTATCAATGAACATCTTCTTACCCAGGATGGACATGACTCTCTGTTCCTTGCAGGTCAGTCAGTCACTCGAGCAACTAACTGAACCCAGGTCGGCTGGTCAGTGGGCAAGGCTTTATTCCTCTACACCACCAAAGTGGCACAACATACACATCCTTGCATTTTTATACATTACTGGTTGTATGGTATTGCTAGATATCCTTGGATATATGTACTTGTTATCAGCTGAGATACCAGTTGCAGTCTTTTTGATATGGGTTACAAAATGTCAACCCTTTCTGCATCTTGGGGTAGTAGCAATGCCATATACATCTGTGTGAATATAATATCTTGGCTTATGTGTAGTCATGAAAGAAACATTACATAAATAAAACATATTTTCAGTGCATTTAAATGCAAGTGTCCTTCACTCCTTGACCATCTCGGTGAAATGACCTACAGGCCTATTTGTTTCCAATCTTCCCTGGACAGCATTCTATGGGGGGGGCAGTTTCTAGTAGGGACTTGCCTTGCATAGGTCTCATCTTATGAGATGAAAAGTGGGGGTGACATATTAATAGGCCATCATGATTGGCTGGGCAATGATTTTCACTTTTGCACTTACAGCTCTCCACCTTTTGACTTGCCAGCACTATACACAATCTCAATACTTAGAGTCTAATGATGTTGCATGTTTCCATATATCTGCATTGCTCAGCTAGCGTGAGAATCCTCCTTGGCTGGGCTTGCTTAGACAGTACTCCAGCAGTGGACTCAAACCAACTCCTTCATCCCAGGATCATAGAACCAACTAGGTAGTATGTTTCTATGGTTACAAGTGGCCTAAAAGGTGCCAATTTAAGGAAAACTTTCTGCATGCATTCTGTATAAGTGGAGTATTTAATAAGTGGACAATAGTACTTTGTTAGTCTGGTAGTTTAGGAGGGGTACTAGAAAATTGCATCCACATTTTTCTACAATTTCTGCTATTTTCATTTTGCTCTCTGTACAACATCTACATTTTTTTATAATATATGACATTATATTTTGACTAAAATGCTGAAACTATGTCTTCAAGTAAATCTAACAAAAATAACAAAGGATAACAATAGTTTAACAAAATGTTGTGGTACAAGGTAAAGAAAGCCAGAGTAAATAATTTTTCAAGTGATTTATTCTATGAGCTTAATCAAACACAGTCAGAGGAAATTTCACTGACAGAAAACTAAACGGGTGTGAGAAGAAGTAAAATGTCCCCCTTCACATGGCGGAGACAGCGACTACAAAGTTTTGTTCTGTATGGCTGAGTTTCCCTGCTAATAATAGTACATCCTAAATTTTAATTTAAATTTGTGAGGTTTAAATACCTTGGTTATTTAAAATATCATGCTCAACGGACCTGACTTCAGTGATTCCATGCAACTTTATGTGCCACAACTGCATTTTTATCAATTGCAAATAAATATGCAGTAGCACATTTACTAATAACTACTTTCATGAAGCTTGTGCCCTTATCACGGTTTATGGTATTTGCATTTAAGTTGCTTTGGAATTTTTTCAAGTGCATCGTAGATGGTGGTGGAATCAGTCCATTAACTGATTTATAAACTCATTTTCAGCAAAACAGGCATAGATGATTACATCTCATCTATAGTCTGCTCAAGATGGAGTACCCAAATTAATACTTACTATTTAAGCATCTTACTGCTTGTGATATTTAGAGGCCTGTGAAAGGTACTGTGCAAATTTCATTCTGCACTGCATTTAAGGAAAATTCCAACTGAAAACACCAACACAAAGATGCACATCTGTCTAATAACCTATGGGAATGGGGGTTGTTATAATGGCCAAGGTGTTTATGTCACAAAAATAAGGTACAGAGTTTGAGTCTCACCTTTGAGGGAAATTGGCTAGAATTAAAATGACTCACAAGGGCAGATAAGTATTTACATATTATATATATATATATATATATATATATATATATATATATATATATATACACACACACACACACACACACACACACACACGGGATTAACAGTAGCATATAATACAACAAGCTGTTAAAAGGTAGTGGTGTTGGGTACTGAAGCCCACTATCTTTCCACGATTTTTACAAAATATTTTTATGCACTTTTTGACAAAATTTTCTTCAGTTATCCAGTGGCCCTAGATGTAAGCCACAAACAAACTTCAGACTGTACTCATGCATTTGACTCTCTTAATTTCTATTTGTGTATTTCATGACTTGAAATAGATAACTTAACCAAACAGGGCTTTAACTTTGCCACTGATTACAGAATGTGTGCCTAATGAGTTTATCCAATAAGTAGACAAAATAAATAAATAAATGTTTGAGACAACAGTTTATTTTAGGATTATTATACTGTATTTTTCTAGCCAAGTGTAAACAAATGTGTTTGTGTGGTTAAAAGTACACAGTGTTTGCTTCATAATGAAAGTCTGTCTTCAATTTGTTAAGAAAAGAAAGTGAGGTACTAAAGTGATAGAAAAGAAGACGGTGCTAATTCTGATCTTTAAAGTCTTTTTTTAGCTTAATAACAATTTGTTTGTAATATTGTAGAAAAATGCAACTCACAGAAACAGATGCAATAAGTAAATAAATAAAAAGAAACCTGGAGTAGTTTCAAATCAGAAATTTAGTTATTTGTTCTGACAAATGAGGCTTCAGGACTCAAAGCATTCCTTTATTCACACCACCAGTACACTGTTTACTGTGGTGGGGGCCCACCCATTATCAGAGTAATGAGTTATCCTATTATGTTATATACCAGCTAAGAAGCTAAATGTGATGACAGCAAGGTGCCATTAGATAAAGTCACAAATCTCTGAGTGCTGCAAATACATGTCTGTCTGCTCTCCTGAAGCCATTGTTTTAGATTAATGCCTTAGTCTTTCTGCTTACCTTTCTGAAATCTTGTATTTACTTTATAATGTGTTTTGGCTTTCTTTTGTGTTTTCACATGTTTTGTGGGTATTTCTGTTGCTTCTATCAGCTTATGAGCTCTGGGTGGGGCATTTTGGGAATCAGGCAAACTTAAAGGGGCACCACTGAACACAGTTACAGAGCTTATTAAAATACTTTTTTAAAAGATGCATTGCTCATGTGTTGGGGAACAGTAAAAAAAGGTTCATAATAGCTTCTGCAATGAAGTAAGATTATACACAGTTATTTGTTTTGACCAACATTTCACCTTAGTTAATGTTTTTTGCCTGTTTAAAGAGCTAGCAATGTTTGAATTTTCACAAGCTTTGTGGCATTGTTGTATTTTGTTACACATGCAAAACAATTCTTTCTTCACGCACTTGCTTTCAGCACATGCATACCTGTTCAATTTAATTTAATTAAATTAATTAATTTAAATGCAAATACACCCTGTCAAGCCTGTAGCCTCAACACCTACACCTAATCGGCACATTCCATAGGTAATGCCAAATGCCTTGGCTAAAGCAAGCTGCATCCCTCGAACAGCATGGCCATTGTCCACAGATTGTGTTATCCCTGCAAAGAAATTCACCAGATTCATCAGACTGAATCTTCCTTCACAATACCAAACTGCTGTGAGTCTTTAATGTCAGAGTTTATAAGGTCAGTTATAGTAAGTCCCCCGATCTTGCAAATTATGCTTATCAGGATGATGGGCCTTCATTTGCCAGGATGCATGAAGGAGCTTCCCTTATGGAGTGGCATCACCACCACTCTGCACCATGCCTCTGGGCAATGCCTTTTGCTATGCTCAGATTAAATGGCTAAAAGAGTGGCTCAACCAGGGCATGTTTAATCGAGTTTATTAAATGGTCAGGTACATTATCAGGTCCCACACAAGTGGTGTTTTTGGTCTTTGACATCACTTTCAAAATATATTCTTTAGTGATGATGTGGGGTTCAAGAATAGAAGGGTTTGGTTAGTCATTTCTGGGGTAAAATTCTTACTGAATTTGTTTGCTAGTATTTTGCAATATCCACTAGGTCACCGTAGGTTGTGCTGTTTTTTACGAGTTTGATGCAGTGCTACATAGTTGATCTTGGCTTCAGCTGCTAACCTAAGTACATGGGCTGCTTTAACATTTTACTCAAATTTCTGGTATTTTTCTTCACATGAATGTCTTTTGCTCTTCTGTAGACTTTAATGAATGTTCTTCCTTTGTAGATTTTATTTATGTTAGTAGACTATCAAATTAGCATTCTTTTAAATTTCCCATTTCATTTCTATCTGGATGGGAACACCGCTACTGCACATTTACCTAAGTGGGTACAGAAGATACTTCCCAACCTCTTAGTGCATGAAATCTGGCTAAAGCCTAAAATAATGGGAATACAAAGGCCCAAAAATGGATAGATTTTAAATAATTGCTTCCATAAACTTAGAAACTTGCTAGAATAACAGGATTTATGTTAGCATGCATTTTCTGAAGGATATTGAGCATGAAACTAAAATGAATGTCATTATTTAGTAACCTCATTCGTCAGTGATTTGTCAGAAAACCACAAATTTATGATGTGCAGACCAGAAATATGGGACAAAAACTGAGACATGCTGCAAAAATCAGGAATGTTGAGAGGTATGGTATAGAACTAATTTTGCTTAGCTACTAGCTGTGGTAGTGTCTTGGGTGATGCTATTATAAGTGAATTTCAAGACTTCATTATAGAATTTGGTGAAATTTGTACATTTGAAGTTCTTGAATTATGACATGAGTTCAATTGAGTGAAAGACTAGTTTATCAACTGACTTAAACAAGGAAAGAGATTACTAGTTTATGAGCTGACAAACAAGGAAGGAGATTACTAGTTTATGAGTTGACTTAAACAAGGAAGGAGATTACTAGTTTATGAGTTGACTTAAACAAGGAAGGAGATTACTAGTTTATGAGCTGACTTAAACAAGGAAGGAGACTACTAGTTTTTGAGCTGACTTAAACAAGGAAGGAGATTACTAGTTTATGAACTGAGAGGTACCAGAAGGTCTGTACATGATGACACTGTAAGAGCCATAGATGGCTCATCTTAGTTTCACTCCTCTTTCAGGCACCCCTCAGAACTAGGTCTAGGAGCAAAAAACTAAATCATCAGTCACATCCCCTAGCATCTTGTGCCCATAACCGCTGCTCCCTTCATCTCTACAAAGCTGTGCTTCATTTTATTTATTTGAATTTGTTTAACAGGATGGTCCACTGGGCCATTCTGAGTCCATTTTTAGTGGAGACCCGGGGAGAAAAAGTTTGCAGAAGTTAATGAAACAATCTTATATAATGACAGATATAAAGTAATTACAACATACAAGCAATAGATCTGAAGAAAGGGCTCCACAGTGAACAAATTAATGAGAACAGCAAAAACTATCACAATCAGTTTGCACAGTAATTGTAATCACTGGTAAGAATACGAGGAATCCGATAAGTTTGATTATAAGACAGAATGGGGAGGTTCCAAATATTTGTTAGGTTGTAGAATAGTGAGAGATACAGGTGGTTTATATTAGGGTAGAAGGAGTTACACAGTAAAGGTAATAGAATATGTAGGTAATAGCTGGAGGACAAAAAAAATGAACTACAGAGAAGATAGAAAGAAGAGATGTGGCAGTGGAATGGTCAGAGTACTATATTCATAAGTACTAGGTCTAGAATATTTTGTCTTCCAGTGGTGCTGGTAATAAACTTTTCCATGGCATTCTTGTTAATGAGATCCAAAAACGTTTTGACATTTCCTACATTGGAGGTGTAGGTGCACCATGTCATTGAGGAACAGTTAAGGTCTACCAGATTGAGGGAGTTTTTGTTTATGGGGAGTTTCATTTAGGAACCCTGTATGAACTTCAGGGGACATAGAAGGTGTCCTGTAAAGTTCAGGAAGTTCAATTTGTGGGTATCTGTCTTGATGGAATGTGTACACTTGCAATTACAGACATGCCGCCACAGTATCCAGTGGGTCTGAAGGCATAATAGGCACAAAACCCTGGCATGGAAGGAACACTTTTTAGATATTTAAACTAGTGACCTGCATGTTTCTCACAATGGCCCACTCACTGATATCTGGCCTTCTCCCGTTCAATATAAATGGAATTCAACCAGTCTGTTTTTTTTAGTTATGTCCTTACCTGCTCACTCATGTCATGTGAACGTAAGGTGTGCCCATACCTCTTAACTGTTCAGATTTTTGCAAAATGTTATTTTTGCCTTATATTTTTGGTCTGTTCCTTATAGAATTTGTGATTTTCTGAATTTTTGTGGCAAATCAGTAAGGATTGAATTCAACAAATAATGATAGGTATTTCAGTTTCAGATTTCATGTCTTTCAGAAAATGCATCGTGACACAAGACCTTTTTATTCAAGCAATTTTATAAGTTTATATGAACCACATTTAAAATGCTCCCCTATTTTTGGGACTTTGTCCCCCCAATATTTTTGTCTTTGTCCAGATTTTTTTGTGCCAAGAGGTAGAGAGCTATGACCCTTGGTAACACCCAGTATATAGACAACTCTCTAGGCAGTCATTACACTTTCTTCCTTTAATCCATCTAGCCAAGACAAGAAGGTGACCCTGAAGAAAAAAGCTCTATTTTCTCCCACCTCCCCCCTGAAGAAGAAGAAGAAGAGGACTAGACTTTCTGCCACTAAGTTCCATGACTCTTACTGATTCTGTAAACCCCTTACATGGTTATCAAATCCAGGTCTGTGACACAGTAGAAGGGCACTCTGTACTGTGCTGGTAGGCAAACTCTTACGACTGAGTAGCCACTGCCACTGAAGTGGACAGTCCACAAATATGTGCTAATTTTATGTGGTCATTATCACTGTATCACATCTCTTCATATTTCTAAGGCAAAAGCATTTTAAGGTCCTTTATTAGTTTCTCCTCCCCTTTACCAGATTGGATGATATGCTGTATAGATCCTTGCTTGCTATCATTTATAGTTCAGATCAAAGTTCAGGAGGATAGAGATATGAAAACATTGGAGCAAAATAAAAAAAATGGATACTTGGATATCTCTGATTTTGAGCATGTCACTTGATTAGGCCGAAGCTCTCATGTAACAGCTAAAATCCAATATTTTTGTGAGGGAGGATATTTTTGTAACTCAATTAGAAAACATTAAAAATAAATAAGTGAGCAAGTAAATAAATAAACAAAATTACAATCACTGAAGTGCCTAGAAGCAAACATATAATGGAAGATGGGGAAGGCAGTGCATAGGAAGTGAGTCAGGATGTTAGAACAATATAATTTAAGAATAAACAAACTCAGCAGCGTTTGTTCTCAATCTCAAACAGAGTACCTTGCTGATGCTCTTCAAGCACAACCTTGATGAGTGGATGAGAAATCACAAATTTGTCCCAGGGGTTCCACCTTTGTCCCTCATTGACAGGGGTGGCAGGTGCTGAATGAGGTTTCTTTCCTGAGGTCAAACTCTTGGCTAGGCTTAGCCTAGTAACCTCCTATGATCCTATGATGCTATAAGTAGTCATACAAACCATTCGGTGATGTTAACAAGTATATCCACAAAGCACTAACACAGAAGTAAAGATAGTAATGGGGCTAACACTAGAATTATTTATAAGTATCTCTAGTTTAGGAAGAAAAAGGATAAATGTACTACAGGAAAATTTTACCTGTCAAAGATGATGATTTGGACTTTCCTGGGACAAATGTCGGTACTTACGTATTATCGCAACCATATTTCCAACAGGAAAACCGGCTGTTTTCCAAGCCGTGGTTGTGGCGATCAAAGTAGTAAAAGTTTCTAATGAGGGCAATATAACAGTCCTTACAACATCTTTTCTACCTTTCTGGCCTATAAATAAATACATAATTTTCCTGTTTTTCTTGAGGGTAGTCATGCCGACAAACATGCAACCCTGACTGTCGTAACCCCTTAACGAGTTTTACTCTTTCTTGCATGGTACCTGTTTTTCCCAACAACTTTTTATCACTTACACAGGCTTTTGCATTTCTGTATAGAGAACACACTGGTCAGTTCATAAAATCGGTGGTGAAATCCGTCATCCTAACCATGCCTCTGAAGCGTGCACAACCGTCCATGAAGTCTGCCTTTGCTATTGTTTTGTCACTGTGTAACATGTACAACCTGCATTTTTGGACCAAACAATTGAGGACATCAGTCATCAGAGGAATAAGAAATCTTTCAGGTTCATATTTCATATTCTTCATGACATTTCTGTCACTGCAAAGATTTTATTGTACCAACTAAGTTTATAATGACACTGTTTAAAAATTGCTCTCCAGTTTGAGGCATTTCTCCTGAGGTGTTTTTGGCTGTCTGTGGAATTCTTTAAGAAAGCAGTTGACACATGTCTCCTAATGACATAACACAGCGGCAAAACTATTTCAGGGCCTGATTAACCACAAATAACAGCACTTTGGCTGAAAACATTTACAGAGATATCTTGACATGGTTTATGCTAAAGACACATAACATGCACTGCAATCGCCTGCTACATTTAGAATATCAGGTAGTGAGTCTGGAATGTGGTTGTGACAGTTCATAAGTACCCAAATGTCAGAGATAGATAAGGAAAAGAAAGAAAAAAAGAAAGAAAGAAGAAAAATGGAAAGAAAGTGCATTTCATGAAGAATAGGGTTACTATCTGTAGTATACTCCTTGAACCAAGAGTTCACCATCTTAAACCAGGAACTAATCTTTGCCCTGCAGCTTGACCAAGAAGATTCTGTAAGAATGTCTGCATTGTTGGCTGACTCTGATTTACAAGGGTTGTTTTAAAAATGGTTCTGCTCAAATTCAAACAGAGGAGTCATACTCTGACACCTATTATTTACAATACTGACACTGACAGCACTGTATCTCATGGAAAAAGAGAAATCTACAGGAAGCTACAATCTTCATTGCTGAGAGAAAAATCCTTAAAATCACACAGTAGTGATCACACATCAGAATAATGGTTACAAACATAACATTCTTAAGTCCGGCACACAGCTTTCTCGTTTACTGAAATGCTTCTGCAGTTTGGTTGGCATTTAAAGCAAATTAGAAGTATCTGGAACAGAATGCTCTCTAGGATGTCAAAGGTGATAGAACAGAAGGGTCTATATCACTTGATTGAACGCTTGAATGAATTACTATTTGTTGACCCAATTCGAAGCTCAATTAAACGAATGATCATTAAAGTGAAAAGTTTCCTAAGGCAAGGACTTGGTTGGCTGTCATCAGGAATTTTCCCTTTTCCCCCACTGTAGTGCGATCTCAGAGTTGTTATAGTTAGTTAGGGGGTGGGGGGTGGAGGGTAAAGTCCCCATTTTGCAGAGTTTTAAATTTCGTTGTGTTTGTTACGGTCCTTCGCTGGCCCAGTAGTTTTTTTTTCCCTAGGAAACTTTTTGTTTAAATGATCGTTCACCTAATTCAGATTTCACTGAATTGGGTTTGACAAATAGTAATTCGCTCAATTAAGCATTTGATCAAGTGATATAGACCCAAACAGAGTGCACTCTAGAAGGTTTAGGGTGGTAGAACAGAGTGCACTTTAGGTGGTCAAGGGAGGCGTAACCAATTGTACTCTAGGTGTAACAATGTTTACTCTAGGAGGTGGAGAGTGGTGGAACAGAACACCCTGAGAGGTCGAGAGTGGTGGAACTGAGTAAAGTCTAAGATGCTGAGGATGGTGTAACAAACATTCATCCATCCAGATGTAGATTTTGACATTTCTAATTCTGCGATTGCATACATTGACTCTTTTATGATGACATTAGTAGTACATATCAAAAAATGTGCTGGAAACCTATGTAGTAGATAGCCAAAGTTGGGTGGCTTTAGACCTTTAGACTTAAAAACTAACTAACTAACTAACTAACTAACTAACTAACTAACTAACTGAAAACTTCTGTTGAGGAGCTCTATAATTCCAGTGTTAGGAGAGCAGATTTAGTAAGGCTGAGGGGTTGAATACAGGGGTAGGGTGCTTTCCTGTTGCCAAATCTGGGAAGCACAGCAACTGAACCCTCATATTCACTGGATATGCTGCATGGAATAAATATATGAGTTATGCTTTCTATCCGGGCAAATTATCTTGATGCTCTTCATGTAAAAGCAAGAATTTATAGAACTGGACTTGAACCAGGAGAAGGACATACTAGAAATGGTGTGGGAACTGAGGTGAGAGAGAGGCTTCAGAAGGGAGTGGGGTTCCTATTACGTAATTAAAGTTTTGAAACTTCGAACATGACAATATCGAGCTTGTCTGTTCGAAGTTTCAAAACTTCGAACATGGAAAAAAAATAAAATAAAACATGTAACAGTAAACTAATGGTTGCAAGCAGGGAGGCAAGCCCCCCTGCACCCCTTACACCCCCAGCTCTTTAAATATACCAACTTCGAGATCACACTACAGTGCAGTCAAGGAAAATACTGAGGGGTGCAGAGGGCTTGCCCCCCCCCTGCTTGCAATGGTTAGTTTACTGTTGCATGTTTTATTTTTTTTCCCGTGTTCGAACTTCTGCAAGTTCGACTATATGGTTTCGACCATATAGGGTTCAAACTTGTTGAAGTTCGATCATGTAATAGGACACCAAGGGAGTGAGGGATATCATCAGAATTAGTGACAGACTCATGGCAATCAAACTCCAGGTTAATGATAGGGTATTGTTTATAATTTCATGGAATGCCCAGCATCAGAGTTGTGATAGTGAGAAAAAGAGTGCATTCAGACAACAGTTGCAGGATTTACTATATAAAGCGGGACAACAGGAACTGATGTTGATAATGGGTGACTTGAACGCACATATCAGTCCAGAGAGAACAGGATATGAGAACTGCCTGGGTCCACATGGGTGGGGCAACAGGAATAAAGAAGCAGATGCCATTCTAGACTTCTGTCGGGCAAATGGCTTGATAGTAGCCAACACATGGTTCAGAAAGAGAGACAGTCACAAGATCAAACACAAGAGAGGCCAACATGCAACTCAGGGGGACATCCTCCTAATAAGGAAAGGACACTGGTGTAGAATCAGTGATTGCAAAGTCATCCCCAAAAAAATAGTTAGCCCACAGCATAAACCACAGGTTACCATAATCAGTTGAAAGCAATGGTTAGAGAAGGGTCTAAGGACAACAGAGACCAGGCTGAAGACCTGCAAGTTGAGTGGAGAGAAAGTACAACAGTTCAAGAAATTACTCAGGGCTCTAGCACCCCCAAGAAGTGGAGGAAATAGGAGGAGCTGAAGAAGAATGGCAACACTTCAAAACAGCATGTGTTAGGACTGCAGAAAAGATATGTGGCTGAGCCAGATATGAAAATAAGGCACATTAGAAAAGCTGGTGGTGGAATGCAGATGTCCTGGAAGTCGTTAAAAGAGAGAAGGAGTGCAAGAAAAAGTGGGAGATAGAAAAGATGGACCGAACTATGAAGGAATACTGGATGGCTAATAAAGAAGCTAAGAAAGGAGTTGCAATAGCAAAGAGCAGAGCATGAGAGGCGCTCTACCAGCTTCTCAAAAGTGACTCAGTAGGTGGCACAAAGAAACTATATCAAGTTGCAAGACAAAGACAGAAAGATAAAAAAGATAGTCAGACACCCTTCATAAGGGATGCCAGCAACAACCTGCTCACCAATCCACAGGACATCAAAGGCAGATGGAAGGAGTACATCCAGCAGCTTTTGAATGAAGAAGCTGTACTGCCCCAGACACAGCCTATGATGAGAGAAGAAGAGGAGCCCACCCTAGAAGAAGTAAGAACAGCACTAAGGAAAATGAAGTCAAGGAAAGTAGCAGGCTCAGATGAGGTCACAGCAGATATGATAAAGATGCTGGGTGAGATAGGGGAGAAATGGCTACTGAGGGTACTCATAGCAGTGTGGAGAGAAAGGTGTATCCCAGATGACTGGAGAAGAAGCATACTCATGCCAGTGTACAAGAACAAAGGAGACATCCATAACTGTGGGCAATGCAGAGGTATCAAACTCCTGTCATATTGCATGAAAGCTCTGGAAAAGATGATTGATAAACAGAAACACAGAGTAGTAGCAAGTAGGATGAGAGATGAACAGTTTGCATTCATATCAAGATGCAGCACAACTGCCCTGATGTTTGCAGTGAGACAGTTAGTTGAGAAGAAGCTAGAGACGAGGAAAGAGTCCAACTGGGCATTCCTAGACTTGGCGAAAGCATATGACAAGGTCTCAAGAAAGCTGATTTGGGAAGTATTGCTGTGGTTCAAAGTCCCAGAAACACTGGCAGAATTAGTGCAGGCTACGTACAAGGACCCAATGACTTAAGTATAAACAGTGTTCAGTCTCATAGAGGGGTTGCCAGTGCGAGTCGGTGTGCTCCAGGGTTCAACTCTGAGCCCACTGTTATTCATACTGGTGATGGACTACACTAGCAAACAGGTCAGCGGGGACAGATCAACAAAGTTACTTATGCAGATGATGTGGCATTACAAGCAGAGTCTGAGTAAGAACTTCAGCAAAAGCTAGAGGAATGGAATGCAAAAGTGAAGGCACATATGATGAAACTAAGTACAGTTAAGTCAGTGGTAATGACAACAAACGGGGGTAATCAGAAGAAGCTGAGAATTGAGTTAGAAGGGAAGATAGTGGAAAAGGTTAATAGCTTCAAGTATCTGGGAGGGATGGTTGGTGAGAAGGGAAGTCTGAATAAAGAAGTCAAATCTAGAATCAGAGTGGCTGCAGCCGTATAGCACAGAGTGTCAGGTGTATTGTATGACAAAAGAATGCCAAGAAGCTGAAAAGTAAGGTGTATAAAATAGTGGTGCAACCAGTACTACTGTATGGTACAGAAACATGGGCAGTAGATGTAAAACAGATGAGAAAGCTAATGGTGATGGAAATGAAATGCCTGAGAAGGGTGGTAGGATGCACACTGTGGAGCAGACGAAAAAATGAGGATATAAAAGCAGAAGCCAAAGTAGCTCCAATTGTGGAAAAGATCAAAGAGAACAGATTACGGTGGTCTGGGCACGTGCAGAAAAGGAGTAGACAATCTGGTGAAGAAGATTTGGGACAGACAGGAAGAAGGTAAGAGGAAATGAGGGCATCTGGAAAAGAGGTGGATGGATTGTGTGAAAGAAGATCTGTGACAGTCAGGCAGGAGTGTCGAATAAGTCAGGAGTGTGGCATTGAATCGAGAGAGATGGTGACAGTTAACATGAAACCCTGACCCCATGTAACAAAATGGGAAAAAGGGGGTTGATAATGATGTCGTTTATCAATGGTGTTGACATGATGGGTTCAACAAGAGGTTGCAGATGTAGATCTCAGAGATTGGACTTTTTGTTGACTGTGAACCAATACAGACAAGAAAAAAACAGGCCATATACTCGTATGATGACCTGCATTTTTTTTTCTTGGGGGCAGGAGTCTACAAAATTGGCTTAAAGTGTTTTATCACATTTTTAATAGTGCATTCTAGCATCTAGTGAGTTAAGTGCTGCAGTGTCCTGTCTTATTTATTGGGGCCCTTTTTCAGTAAGAAAGCTTTGTCGACAGTTTAATAAAACCATTCGTCAAATAATTTTAGTGTTTCCCTTGGTGACATCTACTTAGGAATATTCCATAGACTTTAATGGATGCATTCCTGCACCGATACAGTATACACTCTGTAAAGTCTATGGATTCAGTCTTCATTTTACTTGAGATCATGTTACTGACATTAAAGATCTCCTTTATCAGTGATCAGCATGGGGAAAACAAATATTATGAGGACTACTTTCTAATAAAAAGGAGAATGAAAACATTCTTTGACTGGGAGAAAATGCTAATACCTATCTTAGAGCAAGAAATTTGGGCAAAGCCTGAAATAATGGGGGACAAGGACCTAAAAATAGAGATATATTTTAAATATTGCTCTTTGAAACTTAGAAAGTTGCTAGAATAACAAATTTTAGGTTATCGTGCATTTTCTGAAGGCTATAAAGTCTGAAACTCAAATATGCATCATTATTTAGTGATGTCAATCCTCAGTGATTGTCCAGAAAACCACATATTTTATGACAAACAGACAAAAAATATGAGATAAAAATCTGGACATTCTGCAAAGATCTGGACAGTTGTGAGGTAGTAACTGGCACTTTATTAAGGATGAGTGAAAAAAACATGGGTTACATCTGGGATTAGCAATTGCAATAAAAAACAAAAGATTATAAAAAAGGAATGATATAAAGTGCCTTGCAGATGCAAGAGAAAGCTAGGGTATTACAAAAAGGGGGTGTTAATGTGGGAGATATTAACTGGAGACATACTTCTCAGCTGTACAGATTTTTGACTCATATTTTTGGTCTGTATCTCATAAAATTGTGGTTTTCTGGCAAATCATTAGCTAATCATTGAAGACTGAAGTCAGAAAATAATAATAGACATTTCAGACTCAGACTTTATACCCTTCAGAAAATTCATGATAATGCAAAAACTTGTTATACTATCAACTTTCTAAGTTTGGAAGATCAATATTTGAAAATTGTCCCTATTTTTCAGCATATGTTCCCCCATTATTTATTGCTTTGTCCAGATTTCTTGCTCTAAGACATTGAGAGGTATGTTGTTGCCCCTTAGATTTTATTTATTTAACATTTGTTTACCGGGAAAGTCCAACTTGGAACAAAGCCAATTTTCAGTGGAGGCCCAGGGAGAAATGCTCCAGACACATGTCTTTGAATTGTGGGAGGAAACCGGAGCACCCAGAGGAAACCCACAAGAATGCAGGGAAGACATGCAGACTCCACACAGAAGGCACTCCAGCCAAGAATTGAACCAGACAATTTCTTGCTGTGAGGTGACAACGCTACCACTACACCACTGCACCATCCAAAAAAAAAAAAGTCTTGCACTCAGGTTAAAGAGTGTTAGTTCTAGAATGCATGTGAGAGATTTAAATGATATTCTCGAATGAAAACAAAATCAGGATACTTCTGATCAGCACCATGGAGGAGATAGCTGAAGCACAGATTATGGCTCACATGAACTAAATTCAGTTAGTAGGCCAGGTGCTGGCAGTGATTGGTATGCCCATACTGTGGTGGAGCAGGGTACACATAGCCATAATCACTCATAGAAAATGGATAGTTGAAGTGAGCATTGTGAGAGCAGACTTACAGTGAAGACACTGCCTGGTGGTAGACCTCATTAGTGAGTTCATGGGCCTGCACATTCTTGGGGGAGGTCATTATGAGTGTTGTGATGGGGCTATCCCATTCCTCCAATGCCTGCCAAATGTCTGTCACCACCACCAACACAGGTCATACCCACTAGTCTCACTTTTTTCATTGGATGAAAGCCACTCACAGGGGCAGCTATTGTCATACATTCCAGTAATGACACCCACAGGAAGAGCAGCGTTCCGAATAAAAGTCAAAATGAAGCAAAAAACTGAATTGTTTCCAGAGCTGAAAACGGAAGCCAAGAGAAGTCTCAGGGAATGAAAAGTCTGATGAAGCCCTACTTGGGGTGAAAGCGCTTACTGATTAAAGGGACTTGGAGTGCATTTCCTTATATGACTTAGGTTTCTGACTACTTTGAACTGGCTGAATACTGTTAAGGCTATTTGCGAGCCACAGCGTTCCCTTTTTTGGTTTTTTGCTTCATATTGTCATACATTATTGAAAATGGGAACAAAGGCCCTTGAAAAGTAAGCACATTCTGCCAAAAAAATCTGGACACCTAATTAGCATAATATTTGAATACCAAATAGCACATAGGTCTTTCCACTTTCAGTAGGAATGTGGAATACTACTTAGAAACACTTCTTTAAAAACACTGAGTGACAAAAATGATGGGAAAATATAAGAACATTATAAAAGAGACAGCATAAAAGTCTGTAAAGTTTAATGAACTACAGTGCAAAATTCTGCCACACAAGATCATTTATTTATTTTTGCTTTAAAAGAGGGAGTTGTAAGATGTGAGTTCTGTTTCTTTAAATAATTTGTGCCACTGCTATGTTGGTCATGTAGTATTATTTTATGTGTACTACACAGCTTAAAAAATCACACGAGATAAGGAGGATTCAGAAAATTGTCTGAAGGTATAAATCAAGCCTGAAAATAGGGACATACCTCCAAAACTTGGGACACTTAAGACATGTGGCCTTTATCCAGGCAGCCATTTGAGTCTGCTTCCATTTTCTGGCCCTAACCCTGACCTTACCAGATGGCATGTTATACCTCCCCCCATAAAAATGTGTGCTTCTGGATATTCACAGTGAAGGTACCACTTTCAACAGCTTGACAGAGCCATGACCATGGTTCCTGTCCATGTGCTACCTGCAGTGTATTTATTTTCTACTTGGTACCACCATTACAATGGATTGGATTGAACCACCTACCTTCACCAGGATAGGTGTGCTGGCATTGACCGTTCACTTCCATCCTCCTTCATTGGTTACTCCAGTGCCCCAGTCTCTGGTTTATCATATGATGTATTTATGAACCATGCTATTACTCTTTGACTGCACCAGTCTGGTCTTCTCTTGATGTATGTCCTTTGATCTAGTAAAATGTTTCTTACATTTCTTAGATTATAAATATTGGCTTACAGGTTGATCCCAAACAATTCCACTGGCAGGAGTCTGGAAAAACCTAAAGACACATAAATCAGGGCACAACTTCATCTATGGTAGCATAGTAAGGAAAACCTTGGGAATGTTAAACATTTCTTCCTACCTCATTCTGTAAAGTTCCTAAACATTGCTGGTGACTATTTTAACTATGCATGAGTATGTTAGTTCTGATGAAGATGATGACTACTTGACTTCTATAGTGTTCCCATTCCACTACCAAGCACAGTGGTATTCAAAGTGGCCTGCAGACGTGGGCAGGTCCACAAACTGTTTCTTACTAGTTCAGCACAGTGGGCTATTATCTATCTTATTTTTTAAGAAACACTGCCTTTATTTACCTAAATAGCTAAAAAATGAGGAGAATAAAAAGATCTGCAAAGCTCCTCAGTGAGCGTTCCCTCTGCACTACCTAGTTTTACGTTGCGCTTGCAACTCCAGTGAAACAAAGTCCCCCAGCTTTCACAAACAGAAATTGTGATGCCAGTTGTCTGCCCTTCTCCAACCACTAATGTTCCAGTCCTGCCAGAAATAAAAATCAGGTACATCGTTCATAACCTTTTCATTTGGCGGTGATCAGGAGACGAAAGTTTTAGGAGCAGCAGAAGAACTAGCAACAGTTTAACTTTCCCGAACCAGAGAATGCCATCAGAACATGATAAGTCATTGCTCCTAAACATCCCTGATTTTCTCTCATATGTTGTTTGCTGGCAAATCTTTGTGAACTGCAGTAACTAAATAATGACAGATATTTGAGTTTAGACTTCATATCCTTCAGGAAGTGTGCCTTCTATTTGGGGTCTAATTAACCATCTAGGTAGGGGGATTGCATCTCGTGTTTTACAAGTCATGTCTCTTCCTTTGCATCCCATATTCTGCACTTTTTTGCTGTTCTTTCACATTGTATACATTTGCTTTTAGACCATATAATATGAAGTGAGGTCCTGTACCTTCTCAGTTGCCGTCGTTTTGCATTCAGCAGTGTATTCCTTTCCTAGGTTGTTACTTACCATATACATTATCATGCATCAAATTTATGATGCCATGTTTTAGAGAATTACTCCAATTATTATTATTTTTGTTATTATTATTGTTTTATTTTTTGAGCAGAAAATGGGATTGGACCAAAAGGACTCTGTTTTTTTCTTCAGCCATAATTTAGTTACAGTAAACAAGTCAAACAATACAGTGAGTTAACACAGCATAGTAATAGTACAACTGAGGAAATAAAACAATATGCTGTTATACAGGTAACTAGATAAACTACAGTTCTGACCATGAATATATAATTACTAAAGCAGACATTAATAGGAGGTCATCCATGCAGCCTTCATTATACATGAAGAAAGGCTCAAGGAAACTATTTTGTGTATCCTATATTATACTATGAAAATGGTCCAGAGGTATCAGTGTTCTACCCAGTTAAATGAAAATAAGTATGGATTAAAGCTTGCCCAATATATATTTATTATAAACATATCTATAAATGAGCATACATCTACGCATAGTTTTACAGCAATGAAATAGTGATAAGTTTTGGAAATATGGAGGCAAAAAGAAAAAAGAAGGAAAAAAATTGTGTGCGGTATGTTAGAAGACATTCTCACTGGAATTGAAATAAAAGGTGAATAAATCAGTAATGGCTTTTAAGCACCCTCTGCTTAAAAGGATACAAAATATTACACGTTTCTGGTTAACAAAACTCATTGATGACTATAATCTGGTGACTGTTATTCGAACATCCACTGATGTGAAGATTCTCCTGGATGAGTTGGACCATACAGTGCAAACACAATGGCCTCAAATAAAATGTCAAAAAATGCAGTATGCTTACTTTTGGTAAAAATAAAAATAACTTCTTATGATATTATATAGGTGACATATCCCTTAAGAATGGCATTGCCATTAAAGATTTAGACACCCTTCTGGATGATGCCTCGATATCTGATCAACATGTCTCCACTGTAGTTAGAAAACCCTTAACTAATAGCCAAGGGCATCCCATCTAGTATCCAACAAGTCTTATGTCTGTGTCCCTCATCTGTCTGCCCCATTACCTTATACAATGCCACTTTTAGTATGTATTTGTTAAAATGTAACACACAAGCTGAGAGACTTCAGAGATTTCTAATGAAAAAAAGTCCCCTCCTTTAGTCCCTTAGTTATCCAGCTTGATTGGTGAACTCCTGTATTCTGCTTCCTACAGACTTCTCCATGATGATCTGTATTTGACCTTTTGGACTATGAAAGACCACATACTCTTTCACCTTCTATGCTTTTATAGAACTAATGGTTCCTCAAACTCATATGCAAAGTACCTCAATTTCTATTAGCACAATTATGAGGATACTTGGTGCAACAAACTGCATAATAAGTGGTACCCTAGCTACATTTAAGACTAATCTGGGCAATCAGAATGGTACTCAAAAATTCTGCCCAGGCCTATCCTATGTGACCTTTCTTTAGACGGGGGATGACTGTTGATGTTGGGTGTTCCAGGTAGGCTGCTAATGAATTGCCTAGAATCTACTTGTAAACTTATGAGGCTTCATTTTTGCGGAATCCACCTACAAGTGTAATATCTTTGGGGTAGGAATGAAGAAGAGTTGCATTTAGGTTACACCACTGAGATCATTGTAGTTCAGAAACTTTGGTGCAGGTGCATATGACTGTTTTAACTACAGGAGGGTTTAAAGTCAGCAGATCCTAATGAAGATATTGTTCCAGGTCTTAAGACTATTATAAGGCTTTGTGATCAGAGTATAGTATGTTTGTAGGGCTATTGACAACATTTAGATTCATAGTTCATAGGTGTGTATTAGGCTAATGGCCCTAGAGCCTTTGCAAGCCTAGCTCATAGAAGCTCCCTGGCATGGTGCCGCCCGACATTAGTTCCCAGTGTCTCTATCAAGTAGAGCCACTGCAGTGATTACCGGGGTGAACTTTCTATTTCCCATCCACTCATCAAGATTTCTCTTGAAGAGGGCCAGTGAGGTGCTCTGCTTGACATGTATGTGAAGTCTATTCCAGAGCATGGTCAGTCTCTGGGTTATGACCCTGTCCCTCCAGTATGTTCTGCTGATTGTGGTAATGAGGTTGAGATCTCTGGAGTGTGTGGTGGGGAGGGATTTGGATTTCTTTAGATGTAGCTATGACACCCATGCCCTGGCCCATCAATCAAGGAGCCTCAATCCTCACCACTAACACCAGTGAGGGGTGTCTCATATAGGAGGAAAGGATAACAAATACACACAGTAAAGTGCAATTTCCCTTAAGAGCACACAGAGATCACAGTCAGTCTGGGGCTGGTCGCTCCCTTGCTCTCCAGGTCCCCAATAAGACTCAGCCAGCTGAGCAAGCTAAAATCTCCAGCACCCTCTCTGTCTAAACAGTGCTTCATATCCCTGCCCAAGTAGCTGACACACACACACACACTTTGAGATAAGAGTTTATACAACCACACAGACACTTCTAGGGAATGCTGCAGAGGTTCTCTAGCTGTGCCTCTTTAACCCAGGCTATATGGTAGAAATCACTGTGACCACCCAGCTGATATTTATCAGCTACTCAAAGGCCCTTAAAAAGGTGTCCAATTATTACTGTGCAATATTATTAGCCAATTGGTAGTCTAGCCCAGGGCTAAAGCTATTAGAGTGTCTTTGTACAATTTTACCAAAGGCATGTAAGTACTCTTAAGAGCTTAAATTATCTCTACAAAAAACAGCCACAGTTGAAAGGATTTAAAATATTTAATAATAAATAATAAAAACACAAGACAATACTTCTTACTACACAGTGCTAGTCAAGAGTTCAGAGATCACAGAGAAATACTTAAAATAATTCAGTAGTACAGTTCTGACATCACAGAAAAACACTTAGTCTAATCTTTCTAGTTTCTAGCTATTTCTAAGAGAAAACACAAGTCTAAGATAAACTTACTTATAGATCAAGACAGTGCTGTGAGTTGAATGGTCAAGACAAAAATGCATAAAGCTCTCTGATTCTCTCTGTTTTTATAATCACATTCCTGGTTCCCATTACATCATTCTTCACACTTCCCTAGGTTCCCAGGCTAACAGAAACTACATTTACATTCTTAACATCTCCTTTTGTTGTCTTGCAGCTGGTCAGGAAGCAGAGCAATAAAAATAATTTGCATGTTTAAATCTAGCAATTTAACTCTTGGTTAAAAAAAAATAGAAAGAATGTCTTCATCTAGACAGGCCGGAGTCGACTTTAGATCAAAGGGTCACAACATGTTTTACGTGGTCATCAGAGAGCACTGTTGTTTCATTTTTTTTTCAGTTCCACATCTAACAGCAGTTTTTTCCATTTAAGACAACAAGCCTGTGTCTTACATTAATATTTACAAATGATAGAATTATCTATAAATTTTTATTTGGCTAGGCTGGCAACCTTCACAGCAGCATTTCTAACAGAGTTGGGTCAGACATGGCTTTGTAAGTCAAGCAAGAGATTGCATCTTAGTAGATGACATGAGAGAATAGCTGGAGTTTTTTGAGTCTGTCCATGTAGGACATGTGTTTAAGGCCCAGGATCCTTTTTGTAATGTGAGGTACTTTTGCGGCCTTTCCAGCTGCTGCATGTGTCTAGTGAGGTACATGTCAAATGGGGTATTATACTGGATAATTGGCCTAATGAGGGAAGAGTAGAGAGAGATGATGACCTCTTTCTTCCTGGATGCAAAACCCTTGGTAATGAGATGTGCCACATAGAAGGACTTTCTGACCACAATGGCAACGTGGTGGTCGAAGGAGAGGTTGCTGTCAACCTGTGTCCCCAGATGTCTTATACCACCTTCAGTGTTCAGTGGGCTTCCATTGATGTGGTAATTAGTGGGAACTGAGTTTTTCTCAAAGGGGACAATGATGCATTTTTTGGCATTAAGCTTAAGGCCATGGTTTTGACACCAGTTATTGGTCTCAGTGAGGCCTTTCTGTAGGATGTCTACATCACTTGGGGAGTTAATAATGGCTCCCAGTTTGCAGTCATCTGTGAACTTGGTCAGCCAGAGTCCCTCCATGTTGGCCTTGACTTCTGAGAAGTAGATGCCAAGAAGGAGTGGATCCAGGACCGATCCCTGTGGGACTCCACTTGTGACTGGTCAGCAGTCTGACTTGGAGTCCGCTACTTTCACACTGCAGGTTTTATCTGTGAGGCAATTTGCAACCCACCTAGAGATATAGGGGTTGATGCCTAGTTTGGTGAGTTAATCAATAATTCCTGAGTGGGGAATGGTATCAAAGGCATTGGCCAGATCTAGGTAGGCTATATGAACTGCCTTGCCCTCATCCACAGCTCTGCTGACTGAATCAAAGAAGTCAACCAGGTTGAGCAGACATGATCTACCTTTTACAAAACCAAACTGTGTGGCATCTAGAGTTTGGAGCGTCCCTAAATCCTTGTTAATTAAGTGTGTGATGATGTGTCACACAGCCTTACATATCAAACTCATCAGGCTAATGGGGTGATAATTCCCAGGGTCTGTAGTCGCTCCCCCTTTATAGAGAGGGATGACTGTAGCAGTGCACCATTCCATAGGGACAAAGCCTGAGGTGAGGCTGTGATTGAGCAGAGCACACAGATGTGGTGCCAGTTCACTTTGTAGCTCATGTAGAACACATCCAGGGATATTGTTAGGTCCCATGGAAGCTGTATTCTTGGCCTTGGACAATGCAGCTTTAACGTGTGCTGCAGTAAAGCTGGGTGCTTGGCATTCCTCCAGTATTTTGATTAGTCCTTGGGGGGGTAAAGTTGGCACTGAACCTGTCGGCCAGTATGTTGACAATATCTGTTGGCTCAGTATAGGAGGTAACATTGTGCAGTAACTCAGAGCAAACTTGGGTATTGTATTTAGACAGTTTAGGAAGAGATTTACTAAAGAGGCATGTGCAGGTACAGTGGAGTTTAGTGATGTGTAGTAGTAAAGACTGAAGACTGCATAAATTATATTTCCAAGGATGTCAGAATATTGAGAAAAAGAAAACTGTGTAAGAAACTTCTCTATGTGGAAGATTTTCACTCCATATATCTCTAGTTAATCACTGTATATTAATCAGATCAGACAATAGTAGTAGAAGTAGCGAACTTAAACTTGTCAAGTAAAAAAAATAATAAAAAATATATAATTTGAAATATTGTACAGAACTACTAAGTAGTCAAAAGTAATCCAAGCAAGGTAGGCAGTCTGTTTCCAGTCGAACATTTATTAAGTACACAGACAAGCGATCCAAGTAAAACACAAATAGAGTAAAAATCTTTTTGATATTCTTCTTATTGAAAAAAGGACACAGTTATCCCCTTTAGGGATATGCAGATTTTGTTTAAAGATGGTTGCAATTTAAACTTGGTCTTGGACTGAGCAAGAAGAGGGAGGAGACCATACGTCACTATGGGTGTCACGGCTCATTTCTCAAGAACGAAGCAAGCTTCTTTGGTTTATACATTTGTGGCCCTGTAGCATCCCTAGTGTCATCAAACTAGTATCATAAAACTTTGTGGCCCTGCAGCATCCCTAGAATCATGGAAACTTTGACTTTGTCATTATCAACAGAAATCTTAAAGAAAGAGAGAGCTGCACTAAACATCATGCCTAGGCCTTTAAATGAATGTAATGCCTCCAATGCAGTGCCAGAGAATGACTCTAATATCTCCAATGCAGTGCTAGAGAGTGACTGTAATATCTCCAGTGCAGTGCCAGAGAGTGACTGTAATGTCTCCAGTGCAGTGCCAGAGAATGACAAGATAATTGATTTGAGTCAAAAAGTCTAAATAGGAAGGTCCAAGCTACAGTCTTGAATAGCACAGCCACTGTTTGACTAATGTTCATTGTTATTTTCTGGGCCTTAAGCCAGAAGGAGCTATTGAAGTAGTAAGGTTCTTCTAATTTTACTTTTGATAGTGACTGAGGATGAGTTAAACCAAGTCATAACCATGTTTTCTTTGTAGCATGTTATATTTTCCCAAGTATTTGCCTTAAGTCCCTTATTTACAAATATGGTGTACAATAAGGGTCCTAAAATAAACACATGTGGAAACTCATTTGGTAATTTGAATGATGTATATCATTTTTGCAGAATGGAAAGATGACTGTCTAAATAGCAGGAGAACCATTTGAAGGATACATTAAATTATGCTTGGTGCTAGAAATTCTACAATAAAGGGATAGGTAATATAAAAATGTATTCAGATACATAAACACAACCCCAGGGAATATTTCATGTCTGATCCTGTTGTAAAGAGCTAAAACTGCAACACGGGCATTGGTTCCTTGTCTAAACCCATAATGGGAATGATTAAGAACATTATGGGAATTGAGGTGGTCCACGAGTTGAGGAAAACTAGTTTCTCAGGAGACTACCTCAAGATGAGTAGAATAGAATTGAGGTTCATATTTGATGCAGCTTATTTGCAGCTGATTTAGAAATGGAAATTATAGTGGAAGCTTTCCAGAGCTCAGGGAGAATGCAGGCATGTAACACATTTGTCACATCAGAAAGAGAAGACTTATATATTTATTTTTATTTTTTATTTATTTTATTTAACATTTGTTGACCAGGAATGTCCGACTAGGTTCCACAGATCCTGTTTTCAGCAGAGGCCTGGGGAGAAATGCTCCAGAAGCATGTCTTTAGAAATTATATTATACTTATATATTATCCATCTATGTCAGGAAGAATGTAGGAAGAGTTATATCTGAGAAGATGGTTCACAAAGTGGGAGTGGTAAGCACTAGGTAATCTATCTACCACAAGAGTGCTTTCTGGCCCAGAAATTGTAGTTTATTGGCCATTTGGCAGTTTCTCTATCTCTTTCAACTTTCTGGTTTAAAAGCCCACGTTTGCGCTTGTTTACCACCTTTCCTGTAACAAGTCTAGTCCAGCTACAGATATGCTGTATCCAGGACTGTTTGTAAGCTTCTGAGCCCCCCAAACCTTTCTGTGTTGGAGGGAAGCCTTCTAGCTTATCAGTGGGAGTGGTAAGCACTAGGTAGCCTATCTACCACAAGAGTGGTTTCTAGCCCAGAAACTGTAGTTTATTGGGTGTTTGGGCAGGTTTTCCATCTTTTTCAACCTTCTGGTTTAAAAGCCCACATTTGCACTTGTTTCCCACCTTTCCTGCAACTAGTCTAGTCCAGATAGAGATTTGCTATATCCAGGACTGCTTGTAAGCATCTGAGCCCCCCAAGCCTTTCTGTATTGGAGGGAAGCATTTTAGCTTAATAATGGGAGTGATAAGCACTAGGTAGCCTATCCACCACAAGATCCGGGTACAGATTCTTAGTTTTAGCACTTGAATTTGCTTATTCGTGCTCAGCACTTGTTCAGAACTTGTTGTTAGCACTAAATAAGCTACAAATGACTACAGCACTCAATCTTCCTCTTTACTTAGAGGAAAACAGTTCTTGTACTTACTTTCCTCACTTGTTTAGAGACAAACAGCTCTTATACTCACTTTCCTCACTTGTCTAGAGGAAAGTTGTTTTTTTATTCAGGCATGTCAAAGGGTCAGCTCCCAGTGTTCTCTCCTGTCTATCTGATGAATCTGGGCATCTTGGGGCAATGTAGAAATTGCCTCATGTACACAGACAACCCTCTCCTCCTACCACCCAACACCACAACATGTGAGAGATGCACTTATCTAGCCAAACTGGAGGTAAAGCTCTCTCCAACTAAGAATGAACTTGACAGTCAAGAGGAGAAGGTAAACACCTCATCACATAGTCCCACTAAATCTTCACCACCAATATCCCCACATAGAAACACAAAAACATTAGTGGAGGCTCTCGATAATAATCTGCTCAAGCAATAGAGACCTCCAAAGCAGAAATACAAGCAACCACCACCCCCCCAACACAACCCAAATGACACATAGCCCACAGACTCCATGTGCCACTCAACCACAGCCCATAAGGCAAAACAATGTAGCCAACACACCAGTCATAGGTGACTCTATAGTCAGGCACACTGATATCCCACTCACCAGGCTAAACAAGAAGGTGACTGTCAGCTGCCTGTCAGGCGCCAGGATCCGTCACATAAACCATGCACTCAGGTCACTCCATAACAAGTACAAATATGACTCTGTCATTGTCCATGTTGGTGTGAATGACCTGAGTCATACCTGTCTGGACTACATGAAGAGATATGGAAGAGCTCTTCGATCTTGTAGCCTAGGCAGGTATGACCCTAGCCCTGAGTAGCATCCTGCCATCACCCAGAATGATACCGCAGTACAAGGACAAAATTATTGACTTCAGCAATTGGCTAAGCTTCTGGCATCATTCTAAGGGGATCCAGTATCTGTCTGCCTGGGATGACATAGTAGACAGACCATGATGCTTTGCCAGAGATGGCTTGCACCTGTCACCCTTGGGATTCCGGATAATGGCTAAGGCTCTTGTTGCCCCTATAGTGCCTTTTTTAGGCAAGGATAAAATGACAAATTCACCACTGTAACAGGAACAGGCAAGCAAAAACTGAGGGTAATGCTACTCATTGCTAGAAGTCTAAATCTCAAGATGCACTCCCTCGAGGCACTCCTTAAAATGGAGAATATTGATATCTGTTCAGTGACTGAGACCTGGTTCAAGGCTCCAGAGAGCACTCTTGCATTACCAGGCTATAACTCATGCGGCACTTTTCGGCCACCTAACCTGGACCGGAACACCAATGGTGGAGGTGTGTCCATATTCATTAAGGATATCCACACCTCCAGGCTAGTTGCTCAGCATAATACATCCGAGGTTATCCAAGTGCAACTAACTCTGGTCAAAACTGCAATCCAAATTGTAGCTTGGGTGGGTTTGTCTTTTGAGCCTTGCCTAAAAAAAGCACTATGGGGGTAGCAAGAGCCTTTGCCAATATCCGAAAGCCCAGGGGTGACAAAGCTACACCCCTACAACATCCTAAGTAATGCAACCATCTTCTGGGGTTACACCATTTGTGGGGAAGAGGAAACAAGTTAGGCAAGGGAGCAGATCATGTCCCTCTTTTCTGCAAGGAAGTATTGCCCATGTTCTCTCTCCTGCAAACTAGCCATGTCAATGATTGTTTTGCACAACTTGTGTAATAGTTCTTTACTTTCATAGACCACTTGCTCTCCGCTCACACAGCCACTTATGCAAACACCTCTCACATGTGTCTGCCAAAAATGGTGAAATAACAACCACAATAAACTACTTTACTTGCAACTACAGGGCATAAAAACAACTACAATAATCCATTTCACACATCAACCCAACAACAACTTCTTTAAAAGTTAAATTAAAAAAACAGGTAGACGTGTATGATGGTGTGAGCAGTGTATGTTGTTATTGATCTAGATTCTTGTCAGAAAAAGTGAAAAAAGTAATTATCACCACAAGTGTATTTCAACTTTCACCTTTCAGAGACCATGTCCCCCCAAGCCCTGCCAAGCCACAGCAAAGATCACCTGATTGCAATCATGTTAACTGTCCTTTGCTTTCACCCATCAACTGTCAGCCAAACAAGTAACCACTTCTGGTGGTCACAAGTAATCAGTAAAAGTGGTAAAATGGTAACCATAACAATTCAGATTACACTGCTGTTCCAATGTTAATCAATCTGTTTGACCTTAACAAATAAACACATACAGCTCACCAAAAAAAAATGTTAGCTATAGCTCTCAAACATTTTAGTCCAACAAACAGGAATAAAACCAAAAGTTAAGACATTGCCCCACCCCATAATCAGTGACAAATCTGAAACATTTCTTATGTACTTAGAGAGCTGCTAGAATAACAGTTTTTACATTAGTATCTATTTTCCTGAAGAATATGAAGTCTGTAGGTCAAAAGTTTGTCATTGTTCAGTGCCAGCAGTCTTCACTGATTTGTCAGAGAATAACAATTTTTACAGGAGATGACAGACTATATTTGGAGATCAGGGACAGCTGAGAAGTATGTTATACCCAACTCAATGAACCCTATTTGAAAAGAATAGGCCCTAGGCCAGCAGGGAACAGAAAAGCGGTCTAGTACACCAAAATCAACTAAATGAGGAAAAAAAGGAATATTTTCGAATCTCTTTTTTTTCAGGCTGAAACCACAAGTAATGGCAGTAATGTGTTGCTTTTCCAAAACCGAAGCTATCATACATCAGCTCGTGTGTTACTAATTAGTGACAGCAGTCTCCAATGACTTGTCAGGAGATCACAATTTTTACTAGGAAAAGACCATAAATAGGGTGTAAAATAAGTCAGAGAAATTGTGTAAAATCGGAGACTTGAAAGGCAGACTTTATAGCCAGCCTCAGTGTTCCAACTTGTGAAACCTGCCACAGCTCCTCATGAATGGAACAGGTGCTAAGGGACAACAATATGGAACATCTAAGCAGCTAAGGAAATAAATTCATTTTTTAACATATTATTTTAAGTATAAAACAACACTAATAATAAGTCAAACAAGAATGGCGCCTTTCAAAAAATAAGGTGATTGAATTAAATCTCTTAACAGAGCCTCTTTCTTGCCATAGACAAGGGCTTCTTGCTGCAGCATGGGTGAGCCTAGCAAAAACTTGTATCTTTTTTCCTATAAAGACTCAAGTCGCTACTCAACCAAATATGGTGCTTGTACTATGTTTGTATCTCTACTTGTTAGGAAAAATCAGCTGTACATCTCAACCAGCCATTAAAGTGCAGATGGAGTTAGCGTGTGTTTAATTTCATTTTTCAAACTAAACGACAAACTGTTCTGTTAACTGAAAAATAAGGAAACAAACAAAACACTTTACCACTGTAGGAGAAAATAAAGTTACAGCCATCTTTGACCAAAGTTAAGCTTGTCTCTTTGCTTTCTGCTATAGTAGCTAAATATTTTTTAAATGACTAGCCAGCTGTGGGTATAGTCCGCAAGTCTGTGGAATGGGGAGTGCTCACCCCTTCCTATGTTTTCATATCCTTTACACACAGACCTTGTGTTTATATTTTCTTAGACTGTTTTGTTCCCACTTAAAATTGCTTTCCTTCCATACTGTTGAACTGGTAGCATTCTGTCACAAGTCTTGCTGATAGGTTGATAGGAAGCTACTAGACTTGCAGACCACGGGACCATTGAGGAGCCTTGCCCAAATTCCCAGTTACTCCCAAGCATTGTCTGGTTAAGTGACTTGATCAAGGTCACACATTAGGCAAATAAGGCCTGAGGGAATCAAACTCTGTACCACAGGAACAACAGCTCACAGCCTTAATCCTCTGCATCAGCTGTGACCAGAAGATACTTCACATTGTCTGCTCATATTTTTATTTGTCTTTATTACTGTTTATTTTCATTCTAGCTGAGAATAACTATTCCACAGGTATTGTTTATAATTATATTAATTATCAATTAATCGTGCACTACACAGCAGTAAGGGATGCAAAGGATAATTGAGGGATGCAAAGGATACCAGAGGTCAATTCCTCATTGGTCAGATCCGACCACAAGCTAATCAGCCTAGACATCCACATCCCACCCCCAGCCCCAATTAAGGAAACCATTGTAAAAAACTTCTCAAAAGCCAACTTCACACTTCTTAAGACAGAAGTGGCAAACTTCATAACACCCATGCAGACGGACAATAGATGTATGACTGCTGAATCCTACACAAATGCACTTTATAAGCACTTACACGAATGTATGGATCATGCTATCCCTAATAGAACCAAGATGTTATCCTCTAAAAAAAGGAAGCCAATCTGGTGGACCTCTGCCATAAACAAACTCTACAACAGAAGAAAGAAACTGTTGCAAAAGAGTAAAATCCCATGACTGGAAGAACTCCCTGGTCAACCTCAGTAAGAAGCTGAGATCCCTCATAAAATCCTCCAAAGCTAGTTACGAAAACAAAATTGCCACTGACTCTAAAGACAACCACAAAGCATTCTATAGCTATGTCAAGAATCTAAATGGGAACACTCAGATCTGCTCTGAGTTACAGCATAATGGCACTAAATATACAGAACCAACTGATATTGCCAACATCCTAACAGATAGGTTCAGTGCTAACTTTACCCCTCTCACCCCTAGAGGGCCCATCTCTATACCTGAAGAATGCAAAGTTCCTATAATCACGGCTGCACAGGTAAAAAACACACTCTCCAAAGCCAAGAACACAGCATCCATGGGACCTGACAATATCCCAGGCTGCGTTCTACATGAACTACAGAATGAACTGGCACCCTACCTAAGTACCATGTTCAATCATAGCCTCACCTCAGGCTTTGTACCCACTGAATGGCGCACCATGACAGTTATCCCACTCCACAAAGGGGGAGCCAAGATGGACCCTGGGAACTACCGCCCCATTAGCCTGACAAGCCTGGTCTGCAAGGCCATGGAACGTATCATCATGGAACTCATAAACAAAGACATTGGTAATCTCCAAACTCTGGACCCTAAACAGTTTGGATTTGTAAAAGGTAGATCATGTCTCCTAAACCTGATTGACTTCTTTGAAGCAGTCACCAAAGCCATAGATCAGGGTAAAATGGTTCACACAGCTTATCTAGATCTCACCAAGGCTTTCAACACCATCCCCCACTGGGAATTATAGATAAGCTCACTAAACTAGGTATAAATCACAAGATGGGTTGCCAACTGGCTCACGGACAGAACCCACACTGTGAAAGTAGCGGATTCCAAATCTGACATCAGACCAGTGACAAGTGGAGTACCACAGGGTTCAGTCCTGGGTCCTCTCCTGTTTGGTATCTACTTCTCTGAAGTGCAGGCTAACACAGAAGGTCTTTGGCTAACAAAGTTTGCAGATGACTGCAAACTAGGAGCCATAATCGAAACTCCTAATGATGTGGACAAACTACAAAAGGGCCTCAATGAGACAGATACCTGGTGTCAAAGCCATGGCCTGAAGCTCAATGCCAAAAGTGTATTGTCATCCCCTTTGGTAAAAACTCTGTACCCATGAACTACCACATAGCTGGTAGTCTACTTAATGCCAAAAATGTGATAAGAGACCTTGGGACACAGGTGGACAGTAGTCTCTCCTTTGATAATCACATCGTCACAGTGGTCAGGAAATCCTTCTACGTGGCTCATCTCATCACAAAAGGATTCTCATCCAGAAAAAAGAGGTCATTGTTCCCCTCTACTCATCACTCATTAGACCCATTATAGAGTACAATGCCCCTTTTGGTATGTACCTCACAAGACATCTACAACAACTGGAAAGACCACAGAAATACCTCACAAAGAGGATTACTGGCCTCAAACATATGCCCTATGCAGACCGTCTCAAAAAACTACAGCTTTACTCCATCACATATCGCCTACTCCGGGGTGATCTCTGCCTAACATACAAAGCTATGTCAAACCCAGAGCTGTTGGACATGCTCCACTTAAAGAAATCCCAATCCCTCCAAGCTACACGCTCTAGGGACCTTAACCTTGTCACCACAATAAACAGAACATGCTGGAGAGATAGATTCCTGTCCCAGATACTTCCCATACTCTGGAACAGACTACCTATCTATGTCAAACAGAGCTCCTCATTAGCACTCTTCAAGAAAAATCTTGATGATTGGATGGGAAATGGGAAATTCACTCCGGGGATCACTTCTGTGGCTCTGCTCAACAGGGGCACAGGAAAATAATTTTCTTGGGTGACGAAAGCCAGGGTACATTTTTTGACTAGGCTTGTATGGGCCCTAGGGCCGATAGCCTAGTACCTACCTATGAACCTATGAACCTATAACATGGTACCATTGTGGTCTTCAAATACAACCCGGTCTTATTATCTTCCATAACAATAACTGGAGTGATACACATAACCAGATGGTTAATTGGACCTCACTTCTACACTGAAAACCCTTCTGAGAATTCTGCAATAGCAAATAATTACTAAGGATGCGTGAGTATTTAATACCTTGAGTCATACACGTAGTGTGAAACTGTAATAGTAACAGTATTTCTAGACTAGCTGCTTGTGAAATGCATGACACTATATTTAGTCTACTCCAGTAATAAGACTCATAACTATTGCAGAAACAAAACTACAAGTAGAAGAAAGCATGCCTTCCACTTTGCTTTAGTGTTTCTCAAGCAAGTATTGTGGGCTGCATAAGGCGTAATGACTCTATCAAAACCTTGTTCTGGGGCCCACTGTGGGACTGTAACTATATTTTGTAAAATATTTATTCAACTATCTGTCCTTTGTTGACTGGATTAGTCCCTCTAGACTAATGGCCTCATTTCAGGAGAGACCCAAAGGAGTATTGCTTATACAAGGGGAAATGTGGCTATGGAATTGTGGAACTTCCCCTACTCTTTCATAGGGGGACATACTTGTGTGTGGCATATCTTACCTCCTATTTCCATTCCAGGTGTGTAGGTGGCCTGGAGAAACAGGAGAAAGCATGGTGAGTGTGAGCAAAGAGAATGGATTTGCAGAGAAGGAGAAAACAAGAATGGAGATAGCTGAACCTTCATGTGAAAGGCAGCTAAGTAAAATGGAAGAAGCAGAGAAGTTTTTATATTGGAGGTGAAGTAGCAGAATAATGTTGGTGGAGCAGTTCCAGATTCAGAAGATATATTCCAGGGCAGGCTGTTTGATGGAGAAGAAGATAGCTGGTAAGGATGTATTTTTACAACCCTTCAATCCGGAGGGTTCTGGGATGCTTACTTCAAAGAAATGATTAACCAGAGTGAACCAGAGCATGAAGTGGCAGCATCATGGAGTGAGATTATGGAGAAAATACAAGAAGAAGAAGTTGCTGAAGATATGGCAACAAGAAAATCATATGCACAAACATTGAAAGCGGGAGAAAGAAGAAGCAAAGAGGTGAAGGAGGGGAAGAAGAAATGTGTAGTAAGAATAAGCAGTAAGAAAGAAACTGGACTGGAGAGGTATGCTGTATGGGGCATTATAATTGCGCCACTGGATGTTTCAACCAAGAGAGTAAGAGCGTTTATTCTTATCAACAAAGTAACATACTGTGATGTATTTTTTGAATCATGACACTATTGGAAATTGTTTTAGAAAAATATGAGAAAAAAAGAACTGTAACCAAGGACTGAATATATAGTACATGCATTTAATAGAGAGACAAAAAAGGGTAATGATACATGTGATGCTCCTGTATCAAGAAGCCTCAATCCTCACCACTGGCAATAGTGAGGGAAGTACACAATGGGAGGATGACAAGTACACACACACACACACACACACACACACACACACACACACACACACACACACACACACACACACACACACAGTAAAATGCAATTTCCCTTAAGAGCACACAGAGAACATAGTCAGTCTAGGGCTAGTTTCTCCCTCTTCATCCAGATCCCCATTAAGACTGGCACATTTATAGGGTTAAGATCTCAGCTGAGTGGCCAAGCTAAGACCTCCAGCACCCTCTCTGTCCAACCAGTGCTTCGTGTCCCTGCCCAAATAGCTGACACACACACATACACACACACACACACACACACACACACACACACACACACACACACACACACACACACACACACACACACACATGCACACACCTGGGGAAGGACGGCATAGGTTTACTAGCTATGCCCCCTTCTGCCCAGACTATAAAGTAGTACCAACATCCACCAGCCATCAGATACTATAAGGTTCATGTCCAGCCTCTCTCTGACAGAGTTCTTAAATTAATAATAAACATTACTGCTGAGTTAGCTTGGATGACATAACTCTTTGTCATCCGACTTAAGTTCCCAGGCTAACAGATATTAACAGAATTCTAACATCTCTGTGTGAGAAGTACATATCTCTCAGAAGTTTGCAGAACTTGGAAGTTGTAAAACAATAAAATGCTTTTACATTTGTAACCTCCTAGTAATTATTTCTGTTTCAAGGCAATACAAAAACTCCTAGCTCTAGACATTATGTCTGCTGCTGAGCTGAAACTGAGGGATAACACAACCGTAAAACACTTTTAATTTCAACTTATTTTCTTGAAGTTTTGGAAGTTAACTCTGTATGTTCCAGCTTCTACTATTAAAACATACATTTGCACAGGTATATAGTTTATATACATTTCTGTTCTTTTCCAATAGGGTACACTGTGGTTGCATTCCAGAAGATCAGTACATAACTTACAGTTCTGTATAAATCATATCAATATTCACAAATGACATATGATTATTTACAAAATTTCAGATAGCTGGGCTGGCAGTATCGCAATACCATTTAGAATGAAAATTGAAAAAGATGGGCCGAAAGAACTTTTAAAGACAATATGCAAAGATGTGATGGACACAACAAAAACATATAATGAAAGAGGTTTATGTACTGGAGGTTAGGAATGTGGAATAATTTTGAAAATGGAATGTGATAATGTTGTGCATATTCCTAGTGTGATTAATGTGAATGGTATCAGAGGATATGTTAAGTACAGAGGGGAACCTAAAACATGCTTTTTTGTGGAAAACATGATAACTCAATGTCATAAACAAAAATGTTTTATTTGTGGAAAAGTAAGCCATGCAGCAAAAAAAATGTGATATGAAATTAAAAAAAAATGTGGAGAAACTGATCATACATGGGTAGATTGTGAACAAAATGTAGAAATTGTAGAAAAAAGAAGGTTTACAGGATTTAGTGTATGATAAAAATGTGGAAAAGGAACAAGAAAAGCAAAGAAAAAGGTATAATAATGAAGGCTAAACATGGGGAAAGAGAAGGGGACAAAGAGGTGATTGCTATGAGTGAAGAAGAATATGCAAATTGGCAAGTAGTGAGAGGAAAGAAAAATACCATAGGAAAAGGATAAAAGAGAGGAAAAGAAAATTTAAAACTGTAACTGTGAAAGAGAATAAAAGAGGTAATGGATGAGATAGAAACAACAACAATATCATTTCAAAGTTGAAGGCTTTAGCTTTAAACGTGAGTACTATGAAGAATATCAAAAGAAGAATCAATATTGTAGAATGGTGTGTTTCAATAAACATGCATATTATTATATTAGAAGACACTAGGATTTTGACAGAAGAAAAAGGATTACAAACTGAAGTTCTATGGGGTGGAACAGTTGTTTGCAATATGGGAAAAGACGCTTGCTCAGGAATGCATACAATATGTAAAGAAAACATTAAAATTCTAGATTTCACAGTAGTTGAATTGGAAAGAATAACAGTACTAGATATAAGATGGAAAACAAAGGTTTAGATAGCTATTGCTTTATATGCATATGTCATAAAGAAAGAAAGAAATAATGTTAAAGAAAATTCTACGTTATGCAGGTGTTAATGTGGATATAATATTAGTGGGAGACTTTAATTGCAATATATGAACATGAAACAAAAATAGTAATGATGATAAAATGATGCATGAGACAATGAAAACTTGAAAGTTATACATATGGAATTAAAAATATTGTACTTATAGAGGAGGAGAAATTAAAACTGAAGTTGACTACTTCTCAGTATCAGATAGTTTAAAATTATCCCCAAAAGGGATCATGTAGCTATATAGATAGAGGTATATGAGAAAGAAACCTAAAACATAGGTAAAGGTGTTAAAAGACTTAATGAAAAAGAAGTAAATAAAGATGATAGAAAAGAATTAAACACATTATGGAAAGATCATATAGGTATGAGAATATTTTTTGGAAAATGGACAAGTTAGTGGATATGTTTTAAGGAAAAATATAAAAAATGTTTCTTGGATTGTCAAAATGAAAAGAAAAAAATAGAGTCATTAAATATAAATGACTGAGTCAAGAAATGTTTAAGGAAATAATAATAGATAAAATATTTTTTTTGAGAAAGAAAAAGAAAATATGATATAAACCAAGAACATATTAAAATACTGTTCCATAAACAAAGATATTGTTTACAAGGAAAAAAAGAAGTAGCAACCTACTTGAACAAATGAATAAAAGAGAACAAAAGAATAATAAGAGAATTAAAGAACATTGAAGGAGAAAAAATAATAACACAAGATGTAATATACAAGGTGATTAAAATAGATCCAAATTTTGTAAAAAAGGAGATGAAAGTAAAACAGAAATGCATAGTTAAAAATCTAAGTGAAGACAATACTCATAATCTGGAAAAATATAAGTATAACATAATTAAATGAAACATTAAAAGACAATATGGATACGGCCACTGGAATGGATGGTATTGAATATCATGTATACAATGATATGGAAAATTGGCAAAAAAAAATATTTGTGATGGTGCTAAATGAATGGTTAAGGAACGGTATACTAGATAAACAGATATGTATGGGAATTATGAAATTTATATGTAAAAAAGGTGATAAGGATGATATAAAAAACTTGAGACCAATAGTATTGAATAATACAGATTATAAGACATTTATGAGAATAATAACTAAAAGACTAACAACTAAGCAAACAATCTTTGGTAGGAAGGGGAAAGGAAGTCAAGAATTATTATGGATAGTAAAAGAAGTAGTTGAGGATATTGTAAATAAAAAGTAGAAGCAAAAATTATGATTGAGATCTAAATAAGTTGTATGATAAAATACAATACAAAGCTTTATGGAACACAGGGGTGTACAACATAAGTAATAGAATAATTAAATTAATTTGGTCTATATATGAAAGAAATAACATAAGAATAAATTTAAATGGTTGGCTAAGTGATGAAATTAAAATAGGATATGAAATAAAACAAGGATGCCCAGTGAGCAGTATTGTATTTGCTTTAGATATGAATGTAATTGTCAATAAAATAAGTAGAACATTAAATATAGCATGATATAAGGTAAAAGAAATATGACTACCAATAATATTTAGATACACAGATGATATAGTATTAATCACTAGAAATAGAGAAGGGATGAAAGAGACACTCAAAAAGTTAATGAATAAGTTAAAGATGATTGGATTGTGTATAAATAAAGAAAAAAGTAAAGGTTTTGAGTTTATGGGAACATAGGAGAAATGCAGTTTAATAGAGAGACTATAAATATATTAGGAACAGTATTTGGAAAAATTTAATATATTAAAAAAATGGGAAAACAATTATTCAGGAAATAAGAGGCATATGCATATTTTGAAAGTTGTATAAGTTATCATACAAGAAAAAAGTATATCTGATAAACTCTATTTTACTAGGTAAGTTAGCATATGTAGCAAGTATGTATATGATACTGACAAATTATGAAATAGAGATCATGTCTATAATATTTTCATTTATATGGGGCTCCAGACTGAATCCAGTAAGAAGGGAAGTTTTATACATGAAGGTTAAAGAAGGAGGGTTGGGGTTAATAAACCCAATTGTTCATACAGAGTCATTGAACCTGTAGAAAGCCTTAACAAGTTACAAAAAAAAAGCAAATAAGAATCTAACAGAACACATCCTGTATGATAAATATAAGTGTGTTGGGGGGAAATGCAGATAGGAAAAAGATCAAACATTTATATAAATAAAGAAATAAAAGAATATCAAAACAAAATATTCTTACGTAAGTTAACAGTGAATATAGCTGAGAAAAATAGGAAAGAATTGTACTTAAACATTATGAAAGAACACTATTTTATTTTCCCTTGGAAATATTTTGAGATGAAAAAGAATAAAGCTATTAAAATAAGGCACATGTGGTGTAACATAATACAAGAATGTAAAGATTTTTTTGTGAAGACTATCGGTAAGTAAACTGCCTGTCAAGGCTAATATGTCCTATAAAAGAAAAAAAGAAAGAATATGTATTCATTGTGGAGAACTTGAAACAGCAGAACATGTTGTTTTGAAATGTATTAGAGTAAAGAAGTTATGGGAAGAAATATGCAAAAATAAAATGCTGAAAGGTTTGGAAAAGATAGAACATATAAACATGGATATGTTGGAATATGGATATTATAATAAGACAAAAAGAAGTGAAGGAAACTGATAGAATAACACTTTCTATTCTATGGGCAATATGGACGGAGAGACTTAATTAAATTAAATTTAATGGAAAATAGATAGCAGAAATTCTAAAGAAAATACATTACTGGCTTTGACAAAAAGAGTGGGGGAAGTATTTAATAACATAAAATTGATTTATATTGTATAACTGTGTAAATAATTGTAAATAATGTATACAATATCAATTCTGTAAATAATGCAAATAAGTAATGGTCATCAATAAAGAACTCTGCTCTTTTGTAAGCAGGGACACCGTTTCTTGTGGGGCTTCCAGTCCAGGAGTGGAGGTGGTTCAGAGAAGCAGGAAGGAGTATGATAAGTGTGGATATTAAGGAAGAGAGTTACGGAGAATTCATCCACGAATGTGAAGGATATTGACCCTTCACAAAAACGATTGGTAGAAATCATGTTTCAGGGGGAAGGATTCAAAAAAGAAAGAGCCGCAATCATGATGTATTATTACAATCCTCCAGTGGAGAAGGTTGCACGATATTTACTAAATGACTTAATAAATCAAGGCAAGCCAGAAAGTGAAAAAGCAGTATTGTGGAGGAAGATTATGGATGGAATACAAGAAGAGTTGGTGGAAGAAATTAGAAGAGAGAAGAAAATATCATTAACACAGTTCATGAAGGAAGGAGAAAAGGGAGAAGAGAAGAGGACTGATTCAACAATGAAAACATTTTTTAGTAAGAATAAGCAGCAAGGAAGAAAAATAACTCAAGAGGTATGACATTTGGGATAATATAATTTCACCTTTGTGCATATCACTTAAGATGGTAAGAGCACTTATACATATTAATAAAGATACAATTTATGACATTATTTTTGAGTCAGGCCAATATATGGAGAAATTCTTAGAACAGTATGAAGTAAAGAATAATTGCAATCATAGAACTTATATGTGATATCAGCATTTTTTAATAGACAAAAACCACTATTTATGTACAGTTTCAAACTGAATTTGAAAAAAAAGTATTAAAACACTTTTTAAAAATTGCATGTAAGGACGGTATGGACATTAAAAAAATCTATGATAATAGAGGTTTATAGACTGGGGGTTGGGAATGTGGTGTTGTATTGAAAATGGAAAATGAAAACATTATTTTTATTCATTTGAAGCTGAATATGGATTTCTTAAATGAGTATGCCATAATGATTTGCTAAGGCAAAAATATCTTGCACAGTGTAATAAATGCTGTACATATTTAAAGGTAACACCTGATAACACTGGTGATCTGTGTTCCTTATGTCAAAAGTATGATTTGCTTACCATTGTTAGAAATAAATCTAGACTTACTGATCATTCTTCTTCTTCTTCTTTCGGCTTTTCCTGGTTAGGGATCACCACAGCGGATCACCTGTCCATTCATGATTGGCAGTGGAGTTTTACAGTGTCAAGTTGCCAGCCCGGTGTCCAACCTTCCACAGAAGGTACACACATGCATGCACTCACACCTAGGGCCAGTTTAGAATGCCCAATCCACCTACAGCATGTCTTTGGGATGTGGGAGGAAACTGGAGCACCCAGAGGAAATCCACGCAACCACAGGAAGGACATGCAGACTCCGCACAGAAGGCACCCCAGCCGAGAATCGAACCGGAGAACCTCTTGCTGTGAGGTGACAACGCTAACCGCTGCACCACCATGGCCACCATTATTGCACTTGTGGATGCAATTGGAGAATTGTTGTTACATATATTAATGGCTGGACTAATGAGATAAATAGTATTAGGCAAAGCACAAATAAAACACATTTAGGAAATTATGTGCCTATTGTTTATAAAGATCATTCAACCCCTATGAACTAAGACAAAGAAATAAATAAAGAAAGAAAGAGAAAGAAAGAAAGAAAGAAAGAAAGAAAGAAAGAAAGAAAGAAAGAAAGAAAGAAAGAAAGAAAGAAAGAAAGAAAGAAAGAAAGGAAGGAAGGAAGGAAGGAAGAGGTTCACAAAAATAACAAGGAAGAAAAAAACTGATAAATGTCTGTAAAGTAAAGAGAATATGTACTAAAAGGATACTACTTTATTATGTAACACACAGGTTACAGGGAATGACAACATTTTTCTATCAGAAAACCTCAAACCTACAGAAAAGGGCATCATTTTTCCTAAGAGAATGTGGAAAAAAAGATGCTGGGGCAGGCAAAAAGGAAGAAATCAAAAGTGAATGTGGAAGGATTGAAGAACATTAGTGTAAAAAAAAAGATGAGACAGACGTTGATTACATGGCTCAAGCTTTGGATGTAAAAAGCCAGCTGGATGAGAATTATATGCTTGTAAATTTAATATGCATTGAAAACAGTGGGATTAATAAGACTAATGATGATGCAGGTCATTCCTTTGTAACAATTGATAGAGCAGGTATTACTGAACTAGAAGTTGAAGCTTCTTCAGATCTGGTCAGAAAAGGTATTCTTGTAATTGGAGATTCAATTATTAAAGGAACTGATACTTAAATTTGCAGAAAAGAAAATGAACATCAAATAGAGCTGCTTGCCAGGAGCAAAAATAGAAGATGTGAGACATGTCTTGGAATGCCTTAATGTAAGGAAGTGCAGATCTGTTTTTATTCATGTCAGTACAAATTAACTCATCTGCAAGGACTCTCTGACTGTTAGTAGGGAACTTACAGCCCTCTTAGATAGTATAGGTTGTACTGGTGTTAGGATATATTTTACACAGATCACATATAAAAAGGATAGTCAGATCACTGTGAATGAAAAGATTTTTTGTGTAAATACCTACATAAAAAAAAATGTCCCATTTTAAAAAATGGAAATGTATAATGCATCCAAGCCTAGTTTTGGGCACACATGTTCAGAAAGGATGGCATGCATTTGTCAAGATCAGGAAGAGAATTTTTGATGCAGATATTTTGCAATATTTGACAAACACTAGGTAGGATTTTTGCTCGGTCGAAAATTTAACAGTTCGCAAATAGCAACATTTCATGCATCTCTCATGGTTGTTAATGTTAGGAGCATTAATAATAAAGTTTCTTTTATTGGAAAATTTGCTACATTCCCACAAGATTGATGTTGTTATTGTTTGTGAACCATGGTTAAAGAACAATAACTGGAAACCAGTTCTGTCAGGGTATAAATGTTTTTACTCTAGCAGACATTCTAACAAAAAATCAAGTGGAGGTGTTAAAATAGGGATTAAAGATACTTTTGAGACCTGTGGTTATTACATGTTCAATGATAATACCAATACTATAGATTGTGTAACTGTGACAATAAAGACATCCCTGGAACATATAACAATTGTTGCAGGGTATAGACCACCAAAGTCAAGTGCTAATGACCTAGAGGAATTCATACAAAACACAGGAGGGAAGAATAATATTAGCCGGTGACTTAAATTTACCAGAAACAGACTGGAATAATACTGATTCAACAACATTTTGTAAGGAAATTATTCACAGCATATGATCAGGCACAGCAATTGCTTCAGATTGTTTAAAACAAACTACCAGGGAATGGCACATATTAGACATGTTGTGTTCCTAAAGAAATGACTGTTACTTCAAGTGAAGTTTTACCACCATTGATGTGCAGTGATCATGGGGTTATAAAGGTTAATTTCTTGCGAGATAATTCTGCCAAACTAAAATCTAAACCAATGCACAGAAGGTTAATTACAGATTATATGGAAACAAAACAGTCACTATGTAAAACTAACTGGTGATGGTTCAGTGGAAAATTTTCAGATAGAACTGGAAAGGTTTGAAAAAGAAATTGTTTAAGTGCAAAAAATAAAAAAAATGTTTAACATCAGGATTTAGGCATACAACATCAGGGGGATATATCTCCATAAGAACAATAAACCTGATTAAGGTGAGAGACAAAAAATATAAGAAATGGAAGAGAGGTTGAACTACAGCTTTGAAATCTGAAATAAACAAGATGGACAAACACATTAAGCATGGTGTGAGACAAGATCAAGAAAACATTGAAGAAAATGTATATAAATATATTGAGCATGACAGGAAACCTTTTTATTGATACATAAGATATAGAAGGACTAAAGATATACAAATTGATAAACTCCATAAGAACAATAAACCTGATTAAGGTGAGAGACAAAAAATATAAGAAATGGAAGAGAGGTTGAACTACAACTTTGAAATCTGAAATAAACAAGATGGACAAACAAATTAAGCATGGTGTGAGACAAGATCAAGAAAACATTGAAGAAAATGTATGTAAATATATTGAGCATAACAGGAAACCTTTTTATTGATACATAAGATATAGAAGGACTAAAGACATACAAATTGATAAACCGTGTGTAGATTCTATTTTTTTTTCCTCAGACACAACAGATTATAGATATATTTACAAAATCGTATGCAAAACAGTTTGGCTCCACAAAGGGTATGATAAGTTGTCCTAGGTACATCCAAGTGACCTCAGATACTGTAATTAAGGGGTGGAGGCTAGATGGCCAACTGAGAGCAGTGAATTTTGAGAGCTCTGAAACCTAGTATAATAATATAGGAAATTTGTATTATTTTCAAGTTTAAAATGTCAGAAATCTACAGATAAACTACTAAACTGCATAAATATCAATTTTGGTGCAGATATACAAAAATTTTCCTGTCAAGTAACTTGGAGATATATTGAGTCACTGAATATGAACAACTCAAGAAATTCTCACCCAGTTGCTGCTTTGAAAAAAGAACTGCAATTAATGACCTACCTTACAGAAACTATCTTTGAAGATGGATGACTTTAAAAATGACATCAAATTAAATTCTCAAAAACATGATACTCAGCAATACCATACAAAAATAACAACTATAGAGACTTCTCTAAATGACATTGAAGGGAGTCTGAAAGAGGAAGAATTCCAAAAATAATTTCTGCTTAAACAGAATACATGGTTGCCTAACATAATAGATGACTTAGAAAACAGGGACAGGAGAAACAACATAAGGATCTTTGGTCTGCCTGAAAACGTTGAAGGAGAAGACATTATTTCATTCTTAACAAACTGGATTCCTGAATTTTTAGACTTGAAAGAGGGACTTTCATTTGGAATTGAAAGGGTGCATAGAGCACTGAGGAAACCTGCTTCTAACTCAACAAATACTCCACCTAGATCCATAGTTATAAAATTTCTTTCATTTCTGGACAAGAAATTAATATTAAAATCTGCTTGGAGAAAATCACCCTTAAAATACAATCAAAGCCTGATAAGGTTTGACAATGATTATTCTTCCAGAATACTAGAACAAAGGAAAATGTCTGGCCGATAATAAAACTGTTGAAACAAAACAACATTAAAGCACAGCTGGCCTTTCCAGCCAATATAAAAATATTTTTTGCCAATGAAATGAGAACCTTTAATGACTTAGAAGAAGCTATGATATTCATCAAAAACAGCAACATAGTGTCTATGCCAGAAGAAATGGAATGGATGGCCCTTGATCTTAAAAAAATAAAAGAAAGAAGTCATTGGACTGATGCTAGAAAGAAGAAACAAAAAACTGATTCCAAATTAGCTGTCCCAAAAAATAACTCTTACAACTACATCTCTCAAAGTGTCAACTGATATGGTGCATTACTTGTCATCTGTTTTTTTTTTTTTAAAAGAGGCTTTCTTAAACAATGGAGAAACATTAATGATTTATTCAGAATATTCACAGAGTCTAATAATTCTTTACAAACAAAGGTAGGTCAAGATGGGTTACTATTTACATTATATACAAACCAAACAAAGCAACATATAATACAAACATAAAAGTTTCTATTCCCCTACTTGAACTCGATGAATACTTATCTTGTTCATTTTTCATTGATTTTACTTATAATAATTTAAGTAATTAATTAACTAATTCAACAAGGTACCATTCATCAGAGCTCAGACTCAAATGTAACAAATTAACATTATACATAATAGCAATAACAGTAGAGTGTTTTGAAAAAAATGCTGTCGTGGAGATTAATGCCTTCTTCAGTTAAAGTATGATTTAGAAATGTCATGTATATCCTGGTTAAATAATAGTAGCAAGCTTTTAGTACAAATGTAATTATTATTCTGATTAAATATTAACTATATTTAATCAGAATAATAATGACATTTGTACTAAGAGCTTGCTAGTATTATTTAACCAGGATATACATGACAATTATGGCAGGTATCACAGCTATGAGTGCTGTTTGATCAATCCTGATATGGTGTGCATGGATGCAGCTGTGTCTGGCAGCTGTTGTATGTTGCCGTTTTCATCTCCAGGAAGCTGTGGATTGTGACTTGTGATTGAGGTTTACTGATGCTTGTGTATTAGGAAGAGACATTTGGTGTTTTAGCCTGGATCCTGGGAAAGGGGGTTAGATAAAACTGTGAACTGGGATATTTTGGCAGAGAATAGTTTGTTTATACATCTGCTGAGTGAGAGGTGGGAAGGCTGGAACGATGTGTTATCTCTTGTTGAGGTGGCTTGTTGGGAGTTTTTTTTATCTGTTTGCTCTCTATTCTTTTTCTGGCTGCTGTCTCACTGAAAGGGAGGGGAATTTAGGCTTGAAGTTGCAGTGAATTGAAGCTTTACTTCAGGTGCATTGTGAGCCTCTGGTATGCAGTACACAGACATACTAACAGAAACAGATGCTCCCAGGTTCCTATGGAAATGGAGACAGAGTGACGATAATGCTTAATGGCTCTGAGGAGCCTCTAAGATGATTCTCGGCAATTAAGTTTTTGGTTTAAAAAATATATATAATAAAAGGGCTGTTTTAAACCACATGTACACATATTGATGGTCTCCCAACACTTTGTTTAGCTCACTAAATTGATTCTTGATTAAAAAAAAAAACAAAAAAAACAATAAGCTCAATTTTATATTTAAAATGTATTTTGGTCCAAACACATAAAGGACTTACATAAGAGTGGAAGTTTGAGTTATTATAAAAGACTAAGAGCACTTGGTCTTGTGCAGTACCCCTTGCAGTGGTCTGGGATGTGAGCTTGCTCGGACATGTTGGGCATATGGGAATAGCTGATTCTAGGGGTATTTGGGGTTGCCAGGAAGTGTTAGACAGTCATCAGATTTCCTTTGTGGAAATATCTGTGGGAATGGAAGGTGTGTTAAGTGGTTCACTGGTAGAGTGGTCACTGCATGGAACAGGCTGGTAAAATGGAACAGTACAAATACTGGTTTGGATATTTTAAGAACAGCCTGGAAACACACCACATGAACTAGTGAATGGTATTCTGGCAAAACTGGATGGGCATTTTTGCCTGTGCTTGAAGTACTGATATGCGTGTATGGAAGGATGGAAATATACTAATAACAAATAAGAAACTAGAAGGGTCTCATAATTTAAAGTCTATGGACTGTATAAACATGCTTGGAAGGAGCTAATAATAAGAATAAGCATTACAGCTTGTGGTCTCTCAAACAACTAAGCAACAGCCAAAAAAAAAAAAAAACACACACAATAGTTACATAATGTACGATTTTTAGTAAATCTAGACATAAAATATATAATCGTCATATAGCAGTCTGCTGAATTTAGATATTAAAGACTGGATTTAATAACATGGGCTTGTGTATAATAACACTACTGTCTTCACTTGTCATAATGACATACACTACACTGAACATCAAGGGGAAGCATGATGATTTTCTTATATAAGTAAATATGCATAACAAGTCATGTAATTGCTTTAACTTGAATTGTAGGTTTTGTAACCCATCTTTACCATACATAATATCACGTAATCTCAAAAGCACACAAAACTTTAAATCACCACCAGAAGGAATAAACCAGAATCCACAAAATATGCTTTAACGCTTTCGTTTTTTAATAAAAACTTCTTCAGAATGACATACATGATAGCTGACCCTCCTTTTATACACTCCCACAAACCTTTTGCTCCAATAACTTACAATTAACTAATTAATCAATTAATGACATCATAGTAATTAAATTTAAAAATAAAGTAACATGAATACAAAAACAAAACAACATCCATAAAAATGTTGACCATATAAATACAACTCTAAGAATGGCCACCAATTACAACATATGTTTGTAAAATATATGTATATGTTCACAATTATAAATAGCCTTCTGCTTTTAATCTTAGTATGGAACTGACAGAAATATTACTGTTTAAACCTGGTTCTTGTGTTGCATTGGTCCTCAACTGCCACCTAAGTTCCTTAGCCTCTAGGTAGTCATTAAGGGGTCCACCTCTTTCACCTAGTGAAACTTGCTCTATAATGCAAAACTTGAAATAGTGTCCTTCATTGTTTTTAATATGCAAAGCCAGGACATTTTTGATGTCTTGTTTTTTGATGTCATAATAATGTTGGTATATTCTACTTCTAAATGCATTAATCGTCTTACCTATATAAAAACTGGGGCATTGAGAACACTTTGCCAAATAAACAACTACCTTACTGTTACAGGAATATTTAAAAAGACATAACCTTGAAAAATATGATAGAGAGGTCACATGATGGATATTACAGAAAGAAAGGCATGTTTAAATGTGGTTTTTGTATGCAATGTCAACATATTATAGAGGGAACTGAGATTGATATCCCAAATTATGGAAAATTTGTGTATAAGAAAAAATATTCCTGTAACAGCAAGGTAGTTGTTTATCTGGCAAAGTGTTAAGAGGCTAAGGAACTTAGGTGGCAGTTGAGGACCAATGCAACACAAGAACCATTTATATGGTCAACATTTTTATGGATGTTGTTTTGTTTTTGTATTCATGTTACTTTATTTTTAAATTTAATTACTATGATGTCATTAATTGATAAATTAATTAATTGAAAGTTATTGGAGCAAAAGGTTTGTGGGAGTGTATAAAAGGAGGGTCAGTTATCATGTATGTCATTCTGAAGAAGTTTTTATTAAAAAACGAAAGTGCTAAAGCATATTTTGTGGATTCTGGTTTATTCCTTCTGGTGGTGATTTACCATACATAATACTTAAGCTGTTAACAAGGTAACTAATGTTTTATATATGACATCAAACTGACAAAGTTGCTCAAGGGAAACAATAGAAGCCTGAACTAAGAATGTAACAGAATGTAACAATCACATTCTGAACAAATAGTATTAAATTGACAATAATCACTAAATTTAACCTTTGCTGATTATACAAAATAGAATGTAGCCATTTAAATCTAAAAACTTTCAGTATATGCCATAAAATGGCAATTTATGACTATGGAAAGGGAACTTGCGATCATTAATCACAATAAGTGAATTTATTGTTTTTCACATATAATTTCACTCATTTTATAATAAGAAATGACCGATATGAAAATCCATATGTGTAGGAAATGAGGAGAAGAGGGATGCACTGATAATTAAAATGCACTAGCTTTCATCAATGTTCACATAAAACAAACTTGATGCTTTAAGTAAGTTAGCAACAAACAAAGTGATTACTTAAATGCTGGCAAACAATGAAATATAACTTTTGATATATCCAGTAAAATACATTGTATTATAAACATTATGTATAAATATTGTTACTGTCTATTTATATTAAGTATTAAGTTTTGAAAGACTTCATCAGTAAGGGTGAATATGTTAAATAACTGTGTGCTATAATCCTTTACTGAGGTTTTATATATGATACATCCTACTTTACTATGATTGAATTGGTTTTCATCTATCTTTCATGTAAATATTAATTGCTTAGAAAATAAATAGACATTTCTATTATATTTAGAATTATGTCTAATCTACAATAGTACTATATCTGTTCAAAATAATTTAAATATTGCGTATTCCTATTACAAATATTCTCCATATGATAATTCAATTTATGGAGCTCAGATATTCTGGATTGTCAAGATATGAGTGATAATCTGATGGACTTAGGTTTATCCATTAGATTAGGAATGATTGTCACTCCATGGCTAGTGCAGATCTTAGTTTTGTTAACATTTATTAATTTAAATTTGTTATTTCACAAAAACATTTTTAGTATGCCTGACCAAAATGTTACTTTATTGGTAAACACTCAAAGTATAAAACTGATAATTTCCTTTAAAATATCAAACATATACTTTATAGTTATCAGATACCAATGACTTAAACAATCCTAGCAAGAGATCAAATCTACTGAAATATTTAAAATTAAACAAAGCACAAATTCTCTTCCTTCAAGAAACTCATTTCAAAACAAATGACAATTACAAATGGAATCCTAAGGAATATATGATATTGGCGCAATCCACTTATAAGACAAAGACAAAAGGGGTAACAATTTTATGGAAAACAAATGTGATTAACCCAGAAATCATTCATAAGTATGAAGATAAAGAAGGCCTTATGGCATTAGTAATAGTTAAATATAATAACAGAATATGGACCCTAGCCACTCTATACTGGTTCCCAGGCATTGGAACAGGAACTGTTAAAAAACACTTGGATTTCATTTCCAGTAATTATAAAGGCAACTTACTATTAGGAGGAGATTTTAACTGTATATTTGATATTTTTGAAACTACAAATAAAAGACCGCTGCATACATCTGCTGTATCAAAAGCTTTAAACAAGTGGGTAGAAACATTTCATCTTGTAGATACTTTCAAATTTAAAGAAGATAAATCTTTGTTGTTTTCCCATCAAGATCACAGATTTGGTACCCAAACTAGAATAGATAAAATGTTTGTTGCCCATGACTTACACTCTAAAATCATTAATTTCTCAATCACTCCCTGCCCCTTTTCAGACCACAATTCATTGATAGTAAAACTTCAAAATGAGTACAAACCATTAATCTTTAACTCCAGCATTCTAGCATATATAACTAAAATTAAAGAGTTCAAACCCTGGTTATTATCTGAATTACAGTTTTTCCTAGATATTAATTACACCACAGAGATAAATAAAATAATGATATGGGACTCATTAAAAGCTTACATATATGGTAAAACCCTAACTTGGTATAAAAACAATTGGAGAATGGGATTCTGAATTATTAGATCTAAAATCCAAACTTTTGTTAGTAAAAGCTGAAAAATATCAAAATAATTTGGAGATGAAAAAGAAAGTAGAAGTATTAAACAATAAATGCAACAAAATTCTAACACATAAAACTAGTTTCGCTTCAGAAAAACTAAAAATTAATACCTCTGCCACTTCTCTCAAATATCTACAAAATTTATCCACAAGAATCAAAATTCAATCAAAAGCTAATAACATTAAAAGTATCTTCCATGAAAAGAAAGGGAAAAATGTCTTGGATATAGGTGACATTCTTGATATTTATAGAATCACTATATAGAACATTTCCAAAAAGAAAATATGCATATCGATGAATTAAATCTAGATGAAAAATGTTCTAATATAAAAAATACCAGAAGAATTAAAACTAGATCTGCAAGCACCCATATCCTACAAAGAAATTACAGATACAATAAAAAAGGTACAAATAATAAAGCTCCAGGTATAGATGCCATAATTATGGAAATATATAAATGTTTTCCTTCAAAGATACTAACCCTCTTCCATAAAACTCTACCAGAAATACAGTCACAAGCTTTAATACCAACATCTTGGATATATTCCTTAATCACACCAATCCTAAAGGAAAACAAATCCCCAAACCTCTGTACCCCATATAGACCTATATCATTATTAAATAATGACTATAAGATATTAATGACAATATTAACTAACAGAATGAAAATACCACTATCCAAAACAATAAATAATGATCAAACTGGATTTATATATCATAGACACACATGTGACAATATTAAAAGGATAATTTCTCTTATAGATTATGTTAACAGAAAAAATAAATAAACACTCATAATTGGCTTAGATATAGAGAAAGCCTTTGATTCCGTAAATTGGGACTATTTATTCAAAATCCTATTCCTATTTGAATTTCCTGCATCCTTTGTTCATCTCCTAAAGAATATATATATATATATATATATATATATATATATATATACACACACACACACACACACACACACACACACACACACACACAAATAATTTAGCGTATGTCAAATAAGGTCCTTTTACATCTAAATCCACACATATAACAAAAGGCACTAAACAAGGATGTCACATGTCACCAATTCTATTTGCTATGGCTATTGAAATATTGACAGATTCAAGTCATAACAATATAAAAATCAAAGGAATAGATGTTTATGAACAATAGAATTCTAAAGTAATGTTATTTGCTGATGACATATTACTAACATTATCTAATACAAAATAGACATTAGAAGAATTAGATATATTAATTGACAAATTTCACATGACTTCTTCAGGACTCCATTTCAATAAATCAAAATCAAAATTTTTATTTTTAAATAAAAAAGGAACTGCAGACTAAGGGGGAATCACATCATACAGAAACAAGAATCTACTTTAAAATATCTAGGAATTGAGTTATGCAAGGATAATAACGAATTAGTCTCAAAAAACTACAATAATATCATCAATGCAATTAAAATCTCTGTGGAAAATGGAACAAAATAATATTAACAATTGAAGATAGACTACAGTTAATATAAATGGTTTTACTGCCCAAGACCCTGTATATAGCCTTGGAAATACAACTGTTATGAGAAAGGAATATACTTAAAGAAATAAATTTATGCCTAATAAAATTTTTATGGTTTCCCAAAAGAAACAGAATAGCTTTAATACATCATATCATACCATGGAAACAAGGAGGATTAAACTTTCCTGATATAGAAACATATATAAAAGCATCAATATCTAAAACAATCTTAGATTGGATAAGTCCAAATTACTCTGCAAATTGGAAAGAATTACTTGCTGTAATATCAATAAATTAATTTGATTTATAAAAAAATTTATACAAATATAGATTTAAAAATCTGGTTTGATCTTTTAACACCATTTATAGTCACAGAGAACTTTCCACATAAAATATATATAGAAATGATTAATTCCTGGGAAATTCCACAACAGGACTGGCTAACTTTACAGAGTATTCTGTCATATTCTCAAGATTTTTAAGTAGAATAATTAACAATTCTTCATTATGAAATACATATATGAAATCATATATAATGACGTTGACATGGGAAACAGTATTTCAAAATTTTACAAAATATTGATAAACTATAAAACAACACCCAAAACCTCATATTGGAAATATATAACAAAAGGACACTCAATACAGTTAACTGAAGATATTAAAACAAATATCTTATTATCGATAAAATATACATCCTTTACATAATACTGGAAAGCTTTTAATTGAAAATGCTTGCACAGAGTATTCTTTATCCCAGACAGAATCAGTAAAATGAGTTCTTCCATTAAAGGAATATGTTGGAGATGTAAGCAAGTACACAATGCAGATTGGAACTACATTTTCTTTGATTGTGTTAAAATTAAGCCATTTTGGAATGGTATTAATAACTTTCTACAAGCTTTATTTAATGAATCATTTTATTTAACTAAAGCTCTTGTATTATTAAATGTGAACAAAGGTCCTCATTTGAATAGGTCTGAAACAACTTACCAATTATTGGGCAACTTCAACTACCCCACTATCATGCTGTCAAATACTCAAACTCCAACCCTACAAGAGGAAAATATATTAGCTAACAAACCAAAAACCAACAAGACCTTATTACCTCAACATACCATGGGACAACATGCTCATACTGATCTCATAGGAAACTATGCTCCAGAGATCATAACCATCAGACACTGGAACTGATCAAGACCAGAACGGAATCTCCAGAATCAAGATGAAAACACCCTCCTCCCCTCAAACACAAGAACAAAACTTCTCTAACTCAAATTCCAGAAACAGCCCAAAAAAAAAATATGGCAAATACCACAACTGTGGAAATAATGCCTTTACCACACCTTCAGGAATGCCTTTTTCTGAACACCTTTGGATCATCGTTCCCATAAAATCTACAATCAAACAACCCAAGGCGCAATGTCTGGTGGGTCCCCCCCAAAAATAAAACATACAACAGGAGGAAGCCCATAAACTATCTAACAAAAAGAAAAAAGAAAAAACTAAATGATAGAAATTATCAAAAACTAAAGGGCAAAATAAAAATTGTCTAACACTAAATTGTCTAACAAGGCTTTCTTAAACACTAACAGCACAGATAAGCTTGGATAATCACAAATGGGAGTCTTTAGTTATGTTAGACACCTGGGTCAGAATTGCCAGACATTCCAAAATTTACAAAAAACAGACAAAACATACAGACCCAACAAACAGGGACAACATCCAGACAGACCACACTCCCCAAAACAAAAGGCAAATATCTATTCCAGCAGAGTGCTGCCCCAGACCTCTCAGATGCTCAGGTAAACACGCCCAAAAAGGCAAAACAACTTCTCCACAGCAAAAATCGGTGTCGACGCGGACCCCACATGAACTCCTACCAAGGATCCAAGAGAAAAACTAACTGCAAAACTCTCAACCTTACTCAGTCAGCATACAGCAGAGTGGCATACAGCAACAGTGGTCCCTCTCCATAAGGGGTGGTGCCCTCTCTCCATAAATTGGACTACGCCGCCCATAAGAAAGCTATCGCCCATAAAAAGCTATGGAAAGGATCAAAAAAGCTATGGGAAACAAAGATCTTGGAGATTAAAACCACTGGATCCTGGACCTCCTGGCAGTTATGGCAGATCCTGCCTCTTGCCTTCTTATTGAAGTCTGTTGACTTTGAACAGGCACCCAAAGCGGGGAAGAGGAAAAGGGTCCCCACACAGGAAGGTGGTCCCCACACCATACCCTCGATACAATACCCACTCTCACCAGATATAACCTGGCATTATAGATAAGCTCACCAGCAAACTATTGGAAGATGGATTGGTGTACCGCAAAGGGACAGTACCCACATGGAGCCATGTCAGACTCCAAACCAGTTACAAGGTCAGTGTCACAAGTGGCAGTCCTCTGGGACCTCTCTTGTGCTCTTATATAGGTATATAGGCCAACTATAGCGGGACCGGAGAGCTGACAAGTTAACAGATGACTGCAAAACTGGTGCCATAATTTGACTCTCCAGCCAACACATCCCAAAAAAAGGGCCGGCCTCAAACAGGCCTCATATGCCAGAGCCATGGCCTCAAGCTAAGCAGCAAAAAAGTGTCAGTATAGTCATCCCCAAAAGCAAAAATACAACAAAACCAAAGAATCACCACATTACACATAGGTGGTAAAGTAATTAGGGAAGAAGAAAAGTTGTTGGCAACACCCACCCTGATTTGACAACCACAAAGTGATTAGAAAAAAAAAAATTGGTAATATATATAGAATACCTAATCATATCCACCTAAAGGGGAAGGATTCTGCATCCTCTTTGCTCATCCCTCCTCTCTTTCCATCCTCATCCTCATGCCCTTTTTTTTTTGATGTACCTTACCAGACACCTGCAGCAACTGGAAAGACCCAAAAAGAGTACCTCACCAAGAAGATCAAAGGGAGGCTCAAACAGATGCCATATGCCAGTTAAAGAAAAAACAGCTCTACTCAGTGGCATATCCTGTTCCTGAGAGCAATCTCAGCCTGCCTGGCAAAGCCATGCCATGTCCAGCCATAATGGACATGCTGCTCAGAAAAAAATCCAAATCCCATTGAGCCCATTGCAGAGAGACTTCAACCTCCCTGAAATAAATAGGACATGCTGGAGGGACACATTTCTAACCCAGAGGCTCCCTTCTCCCTTCCTAAAAAAAAATCAAGGTTAGGCAGAGTCCCTCCTTGACTCTCATTGAGAGGAATCTTGATGAGTGAGTGGGGATGGAGATCAGATGTTTTTTACAGTATCACTTCTGTGTCACTGTTAGACACAGGCACAGTATAACTCACCTCGAAAAATGGCATAGCAAAATAAATTTAAAATGGGTGGCGAAAGCCAAACACATTCTGGCTAGGCTTATAAATGCCCTAGGGCAGATAGCCTAGTATGAACCTATGAACCTATGAACCTATGTATCTAGTATGGACTATACTTGCAATTTCAAGGAGGCGTATAGCAAGAAGATGGAATACAAGCACAATACCAACTTTGAAAGACTTCTACAGCCTACTGAAGACCACAGCATTATTGGAAATTAAAATTAAAGAACTAAGAATTTATCCAAAGCCATTTATCAACAACCCTTGGGAAAAAGTCTTATTGTTGATTGACACTATACAATAATTGATCAGACACTCTGATAATGGATTGGACATACTTATAAAGTAACTGTATACATTAAGATCTGTTATAGTGTCAGGCTAATGTAAATAGTGTATATAATGTAAATAGTGTACCTAATTATTTAAGATGTTATGTATAAATACTATGGAATTTATTCAAATGTATTTGAAAAAAAAAATGAGGAGATACTGGAATCAAATTAGATTATTTTGAAAAAGAACTGCATAAACCAGATCCAAACAAAGCACAGGGAGGAGACAGAATTAATAATAATGACCTAAGAACACTTCAGCAAGAAGTTAGAGTACCATTATATCTCTAATTCACTAGGCCATATAAGATTGGAGACGTGCTTATTAAACCTGTCTTCAAGGAAAAAGGGACTAGGACAAAGCCAGATTCATATAGACCCTTATGTATACTTTCATGTAATACTGGATAAGTTACTGTCAGAATTTGATAGGTTGGGACTTGACACCCTTTATCTGCATACATGAAAATAGATCTATTACCACCTGTAATAAGATGTTCTATAGCAATATAATCACTGCTGTGAATGAAAAATTGTGCTGTGATATAATTTATAGATTTAGCTTGAGCATTTGACAAAGTCAAACACAAAACACTGATCAATAAATTAGAACAAGGTATTGATGTACTCTTGATAAAATGGATAGCTGCATTGCTTACAAATAGGAATTGGCAAGTATCATACAAATATTGGACAGGTGAAATTCTTGGTTACAGTCAGGGTATCCCCTGTCCTGTGCCCATACTTGTTTAGATTATATATTTCAGACCTAACTTTTTCATCTGAGGTGTTCTACACTCTATATGCAGATGACCTGAAATTAGATAAACTGCGCACATGTTTTACAGATAAGGCATGTCTGCAAAACAACTTGACTAACTTGACCATTTGGGCACAGGAGAATAATATACTGTTAAAGAAAAATTCTTTAAAAAGACCAAAAGCATAAGGTTCAGTTCAGGTATCTTTATTCTTGCGCAAGGAGACAAATAATGCAGTTACAGAGTTTGTCTGACCAAATCAAGAAGTGTCACAGTTATTATACCTTTCTTTCAAGACATTGCCCACTACGACTGACGTAGCAGATCACCAGTTCATAATTCTGTTATTTTGCAGATATTTCTCACGTTTCTAGCTGACTCTTCAAAGTTTAAAAAAGATTTTTTAGTAAACAGGATGGCCTTGATGACCACTGATCAATTATAACTTTCTTGTTATGTGATGTTACAAGTCTAGGTACTATGGCTAATTTAAGCACAATGCAAGTACAGATTTCTGAAGCAGTTCATTGTTTATAGTATCTAACTATCTTGCAGCTTGTGCACTTTTACATCAATGCGAATAGAGCTTATTGTCCATAATGAATGGATCTACAGAAATTATTATTATTCTCTATTTAATTTCCTGACCTAGCAGAAAATCACCTGCTTTCCTAGTATATTTCCAAGGCATAAACATGTATTTTGCTGTGCTAGCAAACTAGGTCAGAGTGCATCTTGCAGTGTCAGAAAGCACAATTTCAGAAAGGCACTTTTTCAGTCTCAAATAAAACTAATGCTGCATATAGAATAAAAATGCATTAGTCTTCCCTTATTAAAATAAGCATTGTACACATATGTTAATACATATTTTTCTAACATATACTGATAAATACATCATAAACAAAGAATATGAGATTAGGGAGGAATAAATTGAAAGATGAATATTTAATACAGCATGCAGTGACTGAAGCTGTAGATTCATTTAAGGACCTGGGTGTATGCGTAGATCCAGCTTTGAGGTTTTCTAATCATATCAACCAATTGGTTAATGATATTTATAGAACTACAGGTTGTATAAAAAGATTTATAAAGTCTAGGAAATCAGAAATGATGAAGCCATTGTGTGTTATTTACATTAGACCCAAACCTGAGTATGGAATGACAATATGGAAACCTTATAAGAAAACAAGCATGAGTAAACTGGAAAAAGTACAGTGGAAATATACCAAGAGCATCTATGGATGTGAACATTTAAGTTATTATGAAAAACTAAACTAGCTAAACTTGTACAGTGTCTCTTATGGATATTTAAGATGAGATCTTATTCAGGTATATAGGGCATTTAGAGAGAACTACCTTTGGGAATGTTTTGGGGTTATCCAAAAGAAGCAGAGAATCATCAGACAACTGACATAGAAAAAACTACCAGGGAATGGAACATATTAGACCTTGTTTGTGTTCCTAAAGAAATCACTGTTACTTTAAGTCAAGTTGTACCACTGTTGATGAGCAGTAATCATGGGGTTATAAAGGTTAATTTGTTGCTAGATAATTCTGCCAAACTGAAATCTAAACCAATGCACAGAAGATTAATTACAGATTATATAGAAACAAAACAGTCACTATGTAAAACTAACTGAAGTGATGGTTCAGTGGAAAAAATTGCAGAGTAGTGTACTAAATGGTTCTCTGATAGAACAACTGATGCATGGAACAGACTACTAAATTACATTAATGCAAGTACTAGTTTAGATATGTTTAAGAACAGCCTGGGCACTTATTGTGGGAGCAACTGTTTTAGTATATTGACAGGCTTGAAGTGCATTAATGCCCATGCTTGAAATATTTCTATGTATGTATGTATGTATGTGTGTATGTATGCACATATTCCAAGTATGATAAATGTAGAAGGAAATAGGGTACTGTGAAATACTAGGGTGACTTGAAGACATGTTTCTTTTGTAGAAAAATGATCATTTAGTTAGTAATTGTGACAAAAGAAGAATCTTTAGTTGTGTTAAAGTGGGTCATGAAGCTAAAAAATGTGAAATGAAATGAAATGTAAAAAATGTGAGCAAATGTGGCATTTATGGATGGATTGTAATGAAAATACAGAAGATAAAAATGAAAAGGCTAGATATGAGCAAGAGCAAGAACAAATACAAGAACAAAATACAGAAACAGATCAAGAAAAGAAGCAGGAAAAGCAAAAATGGTAGAGGAAAATAGAGACAGAAAAAATAATACATAAAAAGAGAGGAAAAGAAAGGGAGGGAGAGATGGTAGAGTCAAGTGAAGAAGAAGATGACACAAACTGGAGAGTGATTAAGGGAAAAAGAATTATATAGGGAAATGGGTAAAAGACAGAAAAGGGAAGTTTAAGAGTGTAAGTATGAGAGAAAGTAAAAAAAGCAAATGATAGAAGAAAAATGAAATAATAAATACTAAAAGATGGAATTTGAAAATCTTAGCTCTAAATGTGACTAATATAAAGAACAACAAAAGAAGGCTAGGTATGTTGGAATGGTGTTGATCACTTGGCATGGATATTATTATACTAGAAGATACAATAATTTTGACCGAAGGAGAGAGGGTACAAGTAGAAAATATATGGGAAGGTGAGATCATTTGGAATATGATAAAAAAAATGGTCAAGATTAGCTATATTATGTCAAAGTTCAATAAGAATTTTAGATTACACCCTAGTAATGTTAAGTAAAATAACAGTGATGGATGTAAGATGGAAAAAGAAAATATATAGAATTATTAAAATGTATGCATATGTTACAAGAAAAGAAAGAGAGGTAATGTTAAAAGAAATTAGATTATGTTGGCATGAATATGGAGATAATATTAGTGGGGAACTTCACTTGTGACTTGAGAAAAGGAAGAAAAAGAAGGAGGTGATGCTAATATAATATAGATAATAAAAAGTGGAAAGGTATATATAATGAAAAATAAACAGTGATCTATAAAGGAAATAATATAAGAACAGAGACAGATTATTTTTTTAATTTCAGAAAACTTGAAAGTATACAAGAAGAAATAAAAATAACAGAATTTTCAAACCATTTAGCAATCTGGATAGAGATTCAAGAAAAGGAGGGATATATAAAGATTGGTAAGGCTAGCAAAAGATTAAATAAAAAAGACTTAAATGACGTAGATAGAGAAGGGATTAATCAATTATAGAAAGATCATGTAGGTATGAGAGTTTTCTTTCAAGACTGGATGTGTTAGTGGATACACTTTAAAGAAAAATATAAAAAGTGTTTTTTTGGAATGGCAAGATATAAAAAGAAAAACAAAAGAAAAACAAAAATATAAAGAATTAAGCCAGGAAATATTTAAAGAAGTAGTAAGAAACAAGATAATTTTTTTTGAAAGAGGAAAATATTTCAGATGAATAAAAAGAAAATTAAAAAATATTTAAATAAAGATATTTCTAAGCATACCTCTCAAGTGTACCTCATTATGAGGAACGTACCTCATTTGGGGTCTTAAAACATTTTATGTTCTTCGAAGTTCCACATTGAAAGGGTCTGTCACATTTTCAGTGTTAGGAATTTTTTTAATTGGTAGCCATGAAAAACAGAAACAAATCATATTAATTCATTTAAACATCTTTTTTTATAAGTAAAACCAGTAAATTTTGACCATCCTATGACCTTCCTGGTTGAAGTTGTTAGTAAGCCATAAGTATGTGTTCTACATTTTGTCTATTTGTTCCACATTATGAGGTTTAGTATTCCTCATTTTGGAGATGGAACGTTGAGAGCTATGTTGCTAAAAAGAAAAAAAGAAAATAAAAGAATAATAAGAGAATGTATTAAAATGTAAGTAGATAGTGAAGTGAAAATGATATAAAAATGTATATAATTGTACGTAATGTAAATATGATATGTGTATAATAAAGAACCCCTACACTGTTCATTTACATAGATGGAGGTCGAGAGACTGGACAGAAGTACTATGGAGAAGAAGGAGGAGGGGACTGTGCACATTCATAGTTCTGAGTCAAGTGGTATTAACAATGTAGTCAAACTGAAGGAGGGTAATGATTTACTTAGGGTTTTTGAAAAAGATGGTTAAATGGATACAAGTTATGTGGGTAGTGGAGTGCTGCACATTCAGCTTATTGAGTTTCAACAAGGTGAATGGCAAGCAATATTTTAAAGGACATAATAGAAGAAGCAGAACCAGGTAATGCATGGTCGAATATTGTTTCTGGATTATTGCTGGATGATGATTATGACAAACAGAACAAGTGGATTGTGGTCAGAGCGAATGCCATAGAGAAGGCACATGTTTCCTTAAATCATGGTTTAACAATAGACAATGAGACTGAAGGTAAACAAAACAAGACTGCAAGTAACTATGGTACTATAGTTTCAAAGACTGTTGAAAAAAATGAGAATAACTTTCAAAAACAGAGGCCTATTAGAAGAACTACTAAGAACTAAGATGCACAGAAAGAAAATGTGAATATTTCTGAAAAGGAAAAAGAAGGGAGTCTAGTCAAGACCAATGAAGAAAGGAGAAATGTGAGTGAGTAAGGTGAGGGAGAGATGGATGAATATAGTGTAAGTGTGCTATTCAGATTTGAAAATTTGGAAAATATGGAGGGTGACTAGAGTGAGTAATAAGATGTTGAAAAAGGAACTGCAAGAAAAATGGTAAGAAAAGGGAAAACAAGACTGCTAAAACAAAAAGCTACAAAAAGCCAAGTGATAATGTTAGGAATGTGTCATTGAATGTAAATGCTATAATTAATTAAAAATGTCATTTGAGAGTTGTGGCATGGTTGCAAAACAATAAAATGTGATATTATATTGTTTATTAGATATTAGATTGTTACATGTGAAACAAAGAAGGCAGATAGATATGATTTGGGTGAGGGAAATATCTTGGAAATTTAGGGAAACTAGCTGGTCATGGAGTAGGCCTGATTATAAAGAAAAAATGGAGTAAAAATAACAGATGTTATTATTGTAAAACCTGTGAGATGTGTTATATGTGATATAAGGAATGGAAGAAAGATATGGGGAGTGATTGTGTTGGGTTCAGGCACTTAGGCAGTGAGACATTTCCATGTGGTACATTTGACTGGGGATACATGGCTGAAGTCACAGCTACAAAGAAATATGACTGTTTGCAAATTCCCTGTGGGAAAAGAAAATAATGTATTGCCATGCCCACAACTTCAAGAACCAAATGCACAGGGGGAAACAATGTCTATGGTCCCCAAGGGAACATGAGACAGCAGGCAATATAGCAGGCATCAGCAGCAGGCTGGCCAGAGGGCATGTCAGTGGCAGTAAACCTGCAGTGCACAATGGGGAGTGCCTTTATAATTGGTGTGTGTGTGGATCACTACCCGCTTCACAGTGTCTAAGGAACATTACCTAAAATGCATACTGGAGTATAAATGTGACTACAGTAGCCTGCAGGATTTCCTCCATGTTGTAGCACACTTCTACATGTTGTAGTTACATAAGTATGCACTGTACACTGAGCATAGCACTCATTACATCTTCTGCCTCCATGCATTTGGTTATTAAAGTTGTGAGCATGGCAGTATGTGCTTTTCTTTGCCCACAGGGAATTTGCAAACAGACGTATTTCTCTGCAGCTGACTGTCACTTCAGCCATGCATCCCCAGTCAAATGTACCACAGGGAAATGCCTAGGTGCCTGAACCGATTGTGTTGTATGCTTCTATTAGCATTACTGAAAGACAAATTCATTTTGAAAAAATGTAAAATATCTGATGCCCAACTTAGATGTTATTAGTGTATGTCATTTTAATTATAATTTAAGGAAGAATATAAGTAAAATAAAGAAGGATATACAGGAATGCAGGAACATGATGAAATTGTTTTAAGTTTGGGGAAAGGAAGGGAATATACATAAGACAGAGGCAATATTAAAACAGAAATAGATTATTTATTTGTTTTATAATAATTTATATGAGGTAACAGAGGATACTATTGTCATTTGCTGACCATTGTGTGATATTATCTGAATTTTCAAATTCAGAAATGTATGTAAAAGAAGAGAAAGGAAATAAAATGCTGTTCATTGAACTTAATAAAGAGAGTTGATATAAGGAAGAAATGAAAAGATTGTTGTATGATCATATGACAATGTTTCCATTTTATTATAGTGTAATGGAATGGTGGGTTATATATAAACAGAAATATAAGAAAGAGTATATATATGTTTGGAAAAAAGATTTTCATAAAAAATGAAAATATACATTGTTGATGGTTTTAATGACTGTATTTTGAAAAGTAAGGATGAGATAAGGGAAAGGGAGAATGGCATTTATTATGAGACTATGAAAAAAAATTGTGCAATGATTTGTAAATAAAAATATATGTTGCAAGGAGAAAGGGACATTTGACATTTTTTATGGAAAAAAGTTAAGTGGGATGAAAGTAAATTTGAATCAGTCAAAAATGAAGAAGAGGGAGTGAGCTATAATATGGAAGGAATTATGATAGTGATACAAAAGTATGTGCAGGATTTGTACAGTAAAAGAGAAATGAAACAAAGGATGTTTTTGGAAAGTTCAAAATGGGCAGAAAACGGCTGGGTGAAACGATTACATCATTTGCATAATACAGAGCTTTGAAAAGTATTAAAAAGATTAGTGCTTCTGGACTAGATGGTATAGGATATGATTTTTATAAGAAAATGGATGAACATAGGTGCATATTGTTGATGTTATAAGAGATTGTTTGGAAAACAGAGTTAGAGATAAAATAATTTTTAATGAATGATGGTTTACTTATAAGAAGTGAGACAAATGGGAAATTAAAAATTGGAGACCAATGATGCTGAATAATGCAGATTTTCATTTTTTATGACAGTAATTCAAAAGATGTTGGGAAAAGTATGATAAGATATTTATGGAATAAAAGGTAGAATTGTTAAAGATTTGGTATTAATTGTTAAAGAGGTAGTTAATGATATTAAAGAAAGTGGAGAGAGGAGAATTTCTATAAGTGATGTAGAGAAGGCCTATGATATTACTAACCATGATAAGATGTTTTAGAAATAAGAAAGTTATGGGATAGAGGATACATTTATTAATGTGATTAAATCTTTATAAAATAATTATTGTGGAATGCTGGATTAAATATGAATAAGAAAAAGTGTAAACATTTTGGTGTAAAACTAAAAGAGGTAGAATTTATTTTTCTAAGAAAGGTTTTTGTTTGTTAGGCAGTCTGGTTATACTAATGAAGCAAAGGGAAAGTTTGTATTAGAAAATGGGAATGCTATGAGTATGTGAAAAGCTTTAGCTTTATTATTTAATAACACAGTTTATCTGATGAATTTATTTTATTGAGGTAAATGAGGTTATAAAAGAGGATTTTGTTTTCCGAAAGATTTAGAGAAGGATCTTTTATTTATTGTTTAGTGTTTATTTGGGTATCTAAGCTTAATCCAATTAAAAGATGGGTGTTATAACATGACTATAAGGATGGTAGATTAAGGTTGAAAAATCCTGTAATTTGTTTAGTTTCATTAGATGTTCATTATGTAGGTAAATGATGTGGGAAAAGTATAAAGGATTATGGGAATTGAATAGAAAAAGGAAAAGATTTGAACAAGTGAATGAAAAAGAATATTATAAAATTGTTAAAAGATGGAATTTGAAATGGAAAGCAAGAATGTATAGGAAAGAGTAGCATGAATGCATAATGGAAGCTTTTTATTAATTTTAAATTTATGTTGAAATGTGGGAAGATAAGCTTAAAAGGGTAAGTAAAAGCATGGAGAAAAGATTTTAAAAATTTTCAAAAGTGTAAAAGTCTTTTGAAATTAATGTTTAGAAAATACCTGTTAAGGGTGATATAAGATATAAACGAAAAGAAGATTGTGTAGAGAATGTAATGTGGAAGAAACAATGGGGCATTTGTTTACTGAATGTTTCAGAATTAAACAGATAGAACTTTGTTACAAGGCATTTCAGAAATAAATGTTTAATGAATTTGACATTGACATGTTGGTCCATGAATGCTATAAGAATTTAAGAGGAGAAAATGAAGATGTTTTGGATAAATTATTATTTTTTATAGTATGGAATATGAGCTATAAGAGCTTTTGTATAATCAGATGTGGAGCCCAAAATTCTTATGAATAAAATTAAGAAATGGATGTAGAATAAAGGATAGGTAGTTTGATGTGAGGGTCTGATTTACTTGTTAAATAACTTTTTTTTGTGTGTGCTGTAGTTTTGAATTATGAGGTGTAGCTAGAGTGAAGATGTGTTTAATAAAACCCATACCCTTTTCAAGAGGTAGCATGGGATCTTTAATATCCACCAGAGCTACCACCAATTCAGGCAGGTAAAACTTCAGTGTAAAATCTCATCCAAAGGATGACATATTCAGGAGTTCAGTACTCCTCTAATGTTTCACTGCAGTGTCAGAAATCCAGTCACCAGGAGTGGGGATTGAACCCCCAGCCTTCTGGACTTTCAGCACGAAATGTAAGTGTGCTATCTGTTGCATTACTGGCACTGCCAATAGGATGAATTAGCCCAAGGCCAGCATTATACTTTAGTCTTCTGACTGTTTAGTGATCTTCTTCAAATGTTGTATCAATGACAGAGATATACCACTTAATGTTTATTTTATGCACTTATGTATTTATTCGTCAATGCATTCATTCATTCATTTACATTTATTAACCAAGTAAGTAGGTTGATCCATAGAGCCTTTTCAGCCAAGTACAATTATATAGACAAAACAAGTAATAAACATTTGAACAATAATTACAGAAAAACACATCATAAGAAACTTAACATTATGAAGTACATTAAGCAGAGTGCAATCAAAAATGTTAGGAGTAGTTCTGATAATATGAAGTTAACAGCAACAAAATAACTTGACAATAAAAAATGCCATATTAAATTGGGTTAATCTAGTTTTCATTTGTTTTTATTTGTGAGGTGGGAACAGACTGACTTTCTGAAAAGAATTATATCACTTATTGGGCTAATGGATTCAGAAGTAGAGTTCCATGAGGCATTTAGGAAATGACCTTTCAGATCTGGCCAGTGAGAATGAAGTTCTACATAGCAGCATTTTACCTGAGTCATGCACAGAGTAAATGGCACTTGTAATAGGCAGTTTGTTGAGCAGAGAGGACAACACCTGTGATATAGTATTTTAGAGGTACGAGTATTGAGAAGAAGAGAAGCTCTACATTATCTGGTAACCATACCTCTCAATCTCTTAGAGCAAGAAATCTGGACAAAGCCGTAATAAATAAAAGTGGAACAATGGCCTAAATTTAATTATTAAATTATTTAAATATTGCTTTTAAAAACCTGGAATGTTGATAGAATAAAAGGTTTTACATTAACATGGGTTTTCTGAAAGATATGAACTCTGAAACTCAAAAACCTGTCATTATTTTCTAACTTCAATCATCAATGTTTTGCCACTAATTTACCAGAAAACCACAATTTTATGAAAAACGGACCAAAAATATGAGGCAAAAATCTCAACATTCTGCAAAAAATCTGTACAGTTCAGAAGTATGCTGGTAACCAGTTAGATTTCATTAAGGTAGTACAATTGCAAATATTTTGGCTGGAACAAGATGCAATATTAGGAAGGGTATATTCTAATTTAGGCATTAAAACATAAATAACATAGACCATCTAGCTTTTGTAGTAAGAAGGTTTGATATTTTGTAAGATACTTTTGACTTGAGATAAGACTTTATTTGCACAACAGTGTGGTTCTGGGAGGTAACTATTTGCACAATGGTGTGGTTCTGGGAGGTAATTATTTGCACAATGGTGTGGTTCTGGGAGGTAATTATTTACACAAAGGTGTGGTTCTGGGAGGTAATTATTTGCACAATGGTGTGGCTCTGGTAGGTAATTATTTGCACAATGATGTGGTCCTGGGAGGTAATTATTTGCACACTGGTGTGGTTCTGGTAGGTAATTATTTACACAATGTTGTGGTTCTGGGAGGTAAGTTAAGGATCAAAGAGAACTCCAGATATCTTTGTTGGATAACAAAGGGCAGAATGATACCTGAGGAGTTAGTAAAAGCACTGCTGGGAGATTTGCTTAGTTTCTTAACTGTACTATAAAGCAGCACTGTGGTTTTAACAGTGTTCAACAACAGTTTATTATGGTGGATGCAAATCTATATTGCTGCAAAGTCACTTTGGAGTTCAGTGGTGAAAAAAGAAGCTTGTTTGCTAGATCTTGTAAACAAAATATCATCAGCGTATACTATGCAGTTGAGATGAAGAAGATTCCAAGTATATGTCATTCTTGTAGAAGGAAAAATGACGTGGATCGTGAATGGAACCATGTGAGACACCTGTACTAATTGTAGCTGTCATGCTGAAATTATTAGGCCCAATTAAGACAAAGGAGCAATGGGAGAGATAGCTACAGAACCACTGAATGAGAATGACTTCATTTTCAGCTAGTCCTTTAGAAAAGTGCAAGGCAATGAATGCAGCACCAGTGAATTGTCCTTGCTACATATTTCTATATATATCAACAGTAAAAGAAAAAATAGCTGCAATGATGCTGTAACTTGGACAAAATGCATGCAGTGAGTTAGACAGAAAGAATATCGTAAGTTGTAATGTATACAAGTATTTGCTTATAGGCAGATTTTTCCATAATTTTGGAAAGGTGACTGAAATTTGAGATGGGTTGGAAATTAGAAGCTGGTTTAGGGAGAGGTAAGACAAAAACATGTTTGAAGCTGTTAAGGAAGGATGTTAGTGGTGGCAGGTTGAATAGATATATTATTGGCTTAAAAGTAGATTGCTATCTAGTCTAAAAGTATTAGAATGCATGGGTCTATATTATAAACCCAAACGCTTACCTTATCAAATACGTAAACGTCGACCAGTCATCATCGAACTGCATAAACACCAAACGCCCTAAACCACGAAATTCAAAATGTCGAACTATCATACTTGTCCCACCATATCGCCCGCTACATACTACCTACACAAACAAACTAAATAAACCACATACATACACTAGCCAAAACTCTACTTCTAACCCTAAACTAAATCCTACTTCTAACCCTACACTAAATCTTACATATACCACCACTTAACCCGCACCCTAACCCTAAGGTCCGTAACTATCGCATACTTACCTTAGAAAGCTAAACCCAAACAAACTAAATAATCCACACACATACACCTAACAAAACCTTACCTAAATCTAACATACGTTACCATCTATGCACTTACCTTAAACTACACCCTAACCCTAAGGTCTGTAACTATCGCACACTTACCTTACGGAGCTACACCGTAGAAGGCCAACCATGACGATTCAACATTTTCAGTTTCACTCTTCTGGACGATCAATGTTTTCACGGTTCGATGAAGATGGGTCAACGTTTAGGGATTCAATAAGATAAGCATTCGACTTTACAATACAGACACAGGATGCATTATATGAAAATGTGGGTTCTAAACACAATCTAGCTTTTCTGAGAGTTTCAGGACCTGTGTTTTTAATAATTATCTTAAAGTGAAATTGTGGTTATTGAGGAACTTTATGCAGAGGTTGGGTTAGTAGGTGGTGTATTGCTAAACAGGGTACTATTATTGGAGGCAGGTTACAAATACTATGAAATGGATTGGGTAAGTTGGATCTATTGAGGTTTTATGACTACTTACCAATTTTGGGAAAATGAATTGTAAGCATAGATTTTTGATTTCCATTCAGAATTTCTTGGGATTCCTTAAGTTAGCAGTCTGTGTCTTTCTACAATAAGCAGCTTTGGCTTATTTAATTGCAAGTCTATTTTTTGTTTGATTTTAAAGTAGGTAGACTATCAGGGTTAGCAGGATCCTTTCTCCAGTCTTCCCAAGAATTGTCTCTAAGTTTAAAAAGATATGCAATACTGCCAGTAATCCAAGGATTAGTTACATCCTTTTTTTTCTGAATTCTTTAGTGAAAACAATTTATTCTGCACAGGGAGTTTCAGACTGTAAAAGATGGAGAGTAAATCAGTTACCATCGATAGACATTAGTCCTACTAAAGGGTATCACTAGAGTTGTTTGGAATGGTTCTGCACAGACCCAGCTGTTATGGACTTTTCTTGTGCTTAAGTGACCTCAATAAATGGACTGGGCAGTGGTTACTTAAGGAGCTAGGACGCACCTTTATTTGAAAAGATTTTTCTGGGATGTTGCTATGAAGAATGCCTAGTAAACTACTATTAATGGTAGCAGTTTCTTAAAACTGTGCTGTGTTGCATATAATGTGCGATATTTTCGATTGGCATTTTAAAAGTTCCAGGCCTCTAATTTCATAGTCATGGTATAGCATAATTTCTTTGTTACATCCCTGGTTATACCCTAGCTATAAATATCATTGCTAAATTTCTTTGTATACTATTTATGCACTGTATGTCTCACATTTCTGGTTTAAAGCCTGAATTCTACTTTTAATGTTGTTGTTGTTGTTTGTTTTTTTGGCTTTTCCCAGTAAGGGGTCGCCACAGTGGAACTCCGGTCTGCTAATGATTGGCAGTAGATTTTATTTATTTATTTTTTTTATGGTGCCGAGTTGCCAGCCCGACGCCCAGCCTTCAGCGAAGGCACGCCCATTCACGCATGTCTTTAATGTATATCTTACAAATGCATTATATTTACTGCTTCTGGTATTAATTTGCTTTTCTCATGCTGCTTTCTTGTTTGTCAGTACAAATCCTCCGATATTCGTTTGTTTTTGTCATATTAACTTACAAGCTAGCTTTTCTTTGCTAATCATTTTTTTCTTCTGTAACTTTGCACTTGTTTCTGTGTACTACATGAGGGCCTCTGGAAAAATATACATTGTTCATGTGTCTAACAGCACTAAACAGCTGAAAGTTAGTAAATAAATCAATGAATTATCACTCTTGTATACATATCCATGTATAATTTGACAACAAATACGTTCATATAGTCATTATGTAGAAGACTGTAAATGGAACTGATAAATGGCTCTTTAGTAACTATTAAAGAGTCTGGGTAGCTGTGAAAGCATAGAGGAGACTGAGATGGTAAAGACATCCAGAGGATCATTAGAATAGGATATAAATTCCTCTAAAGCCCCACCTTCATGATATAATTTATTTATTTGACATTTGTTAACGGGGTTGGTCCAACTGAGCCAGATGTCCATTTTCAGTGGATACCCGAGGAGAAAAGCTCCAGTGTAAATACAAACAGTAATGAACATACATTTTGAGATTAGATACAAACAATAATGAGCTTACAACTGAGTTTAACAATTCAATAAAGAAAAAAGAAAAAAAAAGAAAAACTGATGGTACATATAGCAGAGAAAAGTTGTTATGGAGGCAGAGAGAATCTGGTACAAGGTAGGTATAAAAAGAATGTTGAAAAAAAAGCGAATAAGCATATGCAGATGTTATTACAAGCATAGTAACACTATTCAGTATGAAAACGTACTAAAATACAGTTGTTCTTACAATCAAATAACTATTAATATATGCAATATAAACGGATTATAGCTGCACAAAGACAATCAGGTGTTGAAGCAGTAGATAGGACTTCCATAAGGTGGAAATAGAGTCATAAGGGTAAAGGCTGTAAAGACACTGAAAGTTGTGTGGAAAAGTTAAAAAGGGAGGTGGGGAGGAATTATGTGGGGTCTTTGCAGGGGCAGGACCATGAGTTTAATAGGTAGTGGTTTAGCACTTTTTTGAAGTGATTTACATATGAAATGTTTCTTACATTGTAGGTGAGTTTGTTCCAGGCCAGGGACAGTAAGTGCTTGTATAGGAGTTTGCTAATGTTTTTATTGGGTTTGTAGATATCTAGGAGATGTTGGTTGGAGCTGTGGAGTGTCCGATTAGGGGTGTAGTAGTATACTAGGGAGGACAGGGAGGGGCAGGATATAGGTTTGTTGAGTATGGAGTGTGTGATATGTAGCTGTGAAAGTTGTAGTCGTTGTAGGAATTCTAACCAATGCAGTTTTGTTAGTGGAAGACAGTGATGTGAGTTGCAAGGTTAGTTGGTGGTGAACCTTGGCTAGACATCTTATTATAAGTTTGTTCAAGCTTGGTGAGTAATGTGGATTGTAAGTTAGTGAGGATAGGAGATGCATAGAGTACGAAAGGTGGTAGGAATGTCTAAGTCAGTCTAAGTTTAGAGTCTGATGTAAGGATTTTTTTGTTTCTATAGATTAGTCCTAGTTTTTGGTGTGTTTTATTTATTTATTTTTTTTGATACACTATTGAAAGTGCAGGTCAGATTTTAAGTGATCATTGATTGTAGTACCATGAAGCTTAATGTGAGGTTCTGCTTTGATGGTGGTGTTTTTAAGTGATGAAATGGTGAATGCGGATTTGAGATGGGGGAGAGATCTAGGAAGAGAAGGAGCTTAGTTTTGTTTGGATTTAAGATGAGCTGGTTTTCAGTAAGCCATCTTTCAATGGAGAGAAATGAATTGTGGGTAAGTGTGCGCAGATGAGAGATGTTGTCAAAGAAGGAGATAAGTGTAGAGTCATCAGCATATTACATAAGGGAGCAGTGACTACAGGATGTGTGATGATTGTTAGTAAAGATATAAGTGGCCCCAGTATAGAGTCCTAGGGACTCCTGATTGGATAGGTAGGAAGGGGGAGGAGGAACTGAGCCATCTATCAGATTGTAGTCTGTTGGTGAGACAGGAGGAAAACCATTGAAGGGTGGAGGTTAAGAGGTTGAGCTCTGATAGTTTTCATAGACGTTTAGAGTGACATACTCTATTGAAGGCCTTAGAAAGATCAAGGAAAAGACAGGGTACTAGTTGGCCTTTGTTTCTGGCCTCTGCTACAGCATGAGCAAAGGATAGGAGGGTGGTAGCAGTACTGTGGTTTGACAAAAACCCATGTTGGGTAGCAGTCAAAAGATTTTCTTGGATAGGTAGTTTGAGAAGCTGAGAGTGTATACATTTTTCGAGTATTTTTGAGAGATGCAGTCCCAGTATTTCAGAGATATCTTTCCTTATCACTGTTGCAGTATTCATAACGTAGGATTGGCTACCAAGGATAGCCCAACATCCGGCCAGTATACCAAAGGCTTTACATTCTCTTAGTTTCATACATCAGACTTATGTTCTCTGCATAGGCATAGGATGTATATATGCTACATACTCAGAACTTATTTGCCACCAGTCCAAACACCATATTTGAATGTCAGGCTGAATGCCCTTCAGTAAGTTGTCTTCTACTGAGCTGTTTATAGATAAGTGCCCCACTGGGATTCCTTTTGTCTTCCTTTGGTTGTTCATAGGTTCATAGGTTCATACTAGGCTATCTGCCCTGGGGCAATTATAAGCCTAGCCCGATTTTGTTTCGCTTACGCCACCCATTGATTTGAGTATACTGTGCCCTTTTTAAGGTTTAGTTTGCTGTGCCTCTGTCTAATAGTGACACGGAAGTAATCCCCGGGACAAACCTACGATCCCCCATCCACTCATCAAGATTCTTCTTGAAGAGATTCAGTGAGGTGCTCTGCCTAACATGAATTGGAATTCTGTTCCAGAGCGAAGGGAGCCTCTGAGTTATGAATCTGTCCCTCCAGCAAGTTCTATTTATTTCAGTGCTGAGGTTCAAGTCCCTCGAGCGTGTGGCTCTAAGGGATTTAGATTTACTGAGGTGGAGCATGTCCATTAATTCTGGATTGGACATAGCTTTATATGTCAGGCATAGATCGCCTCAAGTAGGCGGTATGCAACTGAGTAGAGCTGGAGTTTTTTTAACCGAGCAGCATATGGCATCTGTTTGAGTCCCTTGATCCTCTTGGTGAGGTACTTTTGGGGTCTTTTTAATTGCTGCAGGTGTCGGGTAAGGTACATCCCAAAAGGGGCATTGTATTCTATGATGGGCCTGATGAGGGATGAATAAAGGGGCACGATTACCTCTCTTGATCTAGATGTGAATCCTTTCATGATGAGGTGGGCTATGTAAAAGGTCTTTCTAACCACTTTGGCAATGTGGTTGTCAAAGGAGTGATTGCTATCAACTTAGGTCCCCTTATCCCTAATTACTTTCTCTGTACTTAATGGGTTACCACCTATGTGGTAATTTGTGGGCACATTGTTTTTGCCAAAGGGTATGACTATACACTTTTTGGCATTTAGCTTTAGACCATGGCTCTGGCACCAGTTATCTGTCTCTGTGAGACCTTTTTGAAGGATGTTTGTGTCAGCTGGAGAGTTGATTATGGTGCCTAGTTTGCAGTCATCTGCGAACTTGCTGAGCCATAGTCCTCCCACATTGGCCTGTATCTCTGAAAAGTATATACCGAACAAGAGCAGTCCCAGGACAGAACCTTGTGGGACTCCACTTGTGACCGGTTTCGAGTCTGACATGGCTCCAGCAACTCTTACTCTGTGGGTTCTGTCTTTGAGCCAGTTTGCGACCCATCTTGTGACATAGGGGTTTATATTTAAGCTGGATAGCTTATCTATGATGCCCGAGTGGGGTATTGTGTCAAATGCCTTTGCTAGGTCCAGATAGGCTGTGTGGACTACCTTCCCTTCATCTATGGCTTTGGTGACTGTTTTGAAGAAGTCAATCAGGTTCAAAAGGCAGGATCTGCCCTTGACAAAGCCGAACTGGGTAGGATCTAGTGTCTGTAGGTCCCCAATGTCTTTGTTTATGAGCTCCATGATGATCCCCTCCATAGTCTTGCAGACTAAGCTAGTCAGGCTTATGGGGCAATAGTTTCCAGTGTCCATGGAGGCTCCACCTTTGTGGAGTGGGACCACTGTTGCTGTACGCCATTCTGTGGGCACATATCCTGTAGTGAGGCTGAGATTGTACAGCTGTTTTATTTGAGGGATTAGTTCTTCTTGGAGTTCATGTAGGATGCAACCCGGGACGCCATCTGGTCCCATGGAAGCAGTGTTTTTTGCTTTGGAGAGGGCAGCCTTCACCTGAGCATCAGAGATGTTCGGGAGGCAGCCCTCTGCCGGGATAGATACTTGCTCTTTTTTGGGGGGGGGGGGTGTGGAGAAGTTTGCACTGAACCTGCCTGCCAGGATATTGGCGATGTCTGTGGGTTCAGTGTATTTTTTGTCATTTAGAATCAACTCAGAACAAGTCTGCGAGATGCATCCCAGGTTCATAACATAACTGAAAAAAGTCTTATGATTGTCTTTAGTGTCCTGAGCAATTTTTCTCTGGAAGCTGGCCTTGGAGGATTTTATGAGGGATCGTAATTTTTTGCTAGTACTGATCAGGGGTGCCTTCCATATTAGGGATTTTGCTCTATCATGTAGTATCTTCCTCCTTCTGTTGTACAGTTTATTTATGGCTGGGGTCCACCAGACTGGATGTCTGCCTTTGGATGTTTGGGTTTTGGTTTTGTTTGGGATAGCATGATCCATGCATTCCTGGAGATGTCCGTAGAATGCGTTTATATAGGATTCTGCAGTTTGGGCCGTAGTTTCCACTGGCCCTGGGGCCTTGAAGGATTCCACTTTGGTTTTGAGAAGTGAGAAGCTCCCTTTTGAGAAGTTTTTCACTGTGGTTTTTTGGGTTGGGGGTGGGGTCGGGATGTGGACATCCAGTGAAATTAATTTATGGTCTGATCTTACCAATGAGGGATATACTTCAGGTGTGGAGCATAGAGTCCCCATATTGGTAATGATCAGGTCTAGTATGTTATCCTCTCTTGTGGGAGTGGTGAATAGTTGTTCCATAGCATTTGAGTTTATAATTTCCAGGAACCTTTGGGCTAAGGTGCTGGGACTTGAGTAGTGCTCCCAGTCTATGTTTGGGTAGTTGAAGTCGCCCAATATAATGGTGTTCGGAGAGATCTTCATGTTCTCCAATGTTTTCAGGAAAGCCAAGTGGGATTCCTGACTTTGAGAGGGTGGTCTGTAGGATGCTATAAACTGAAAAGCAGTTTTGCCCACTGTTAGTTGCACATGGATGGTCTCCAATACTTTGTGCAATGCCACTAACCTGGAGGTGTGGATATCTTTGATAAATATAGACACTCCCCCTCCTTCTGTGGTTCGGTCCGGGTTTTGGGGCCGAAAAGCATGATATGAGGTGTAACCTGGTTAGTGCTGGGGTGCTCTCTGGAGCCTTGAACCAGGTTTCTGTCACTGCACAGATATCGATGTTTTCCATACTGAGGAGAGCTTCGAGTGCGTGCATCTTGAGGTTAAGACTTCTGGCTTTTAGCAGCATTACCCTTAGTTTCTTGTTTCTTGTGCTGTCTATGGAGGTGGGTTTGACTTTTGAGCCTTGCCTAAAAAAGGCACTATGGGGGTGGTAAGAGCCTTTGCCAATATCCGAAAGCCCAGTGGTGACAGGTGCAAGCCGTCCCTAGTGAAGCAGCATGGCTTGTCGAGCATGTCATCCCAGGCTGACAGACACTGGATCCCCTTAGAATGACACCAAAATTTTAGCCAATTGTTAAAATCGATCATTTTGTCTTTGTACTGTGGCATCATTCTAGGTGAGGGTAAGATGCTGCTCAAGGTCAGGGTCATACCGGCCTGGGCTACCTGATCAGAGAGCTCCTCTATGTCTCTTTTCATGTAGTCCAGGGAGGTACGTCTCAGGTCATTCACACCAGCATGTACAATGACTGAGTCATATTTGTATTTGCTTTGGAGTGACCTGAGTGCTTGCGTTATGTGGCAGATCCTAGCGCCCAACAGGCAGCTCACTGTGACCTTCTCTTTATTCAGCCTGGTGAGCGGGATGTCAGTGTGTCTGACAATAGAGTCACCTATTACAAGAGTATCAGGTGTGTTATTCAGCCTTAAGGGCTGTGGCTGCTTGGCACACTGACTTTGTGGGCCATGTGTCGTGCGTGTTTTGATATGGGGTAGCGTTTGCTTGGATGTCTGCTTTGGAGGTCTCTGTTGCTTAGGTAGATTTTTATTTAGAGCCTCCGAGTATGTTTTTGTATATTTATGTGTTTGGTTTGCTGATGTGGTGGGACTATGTGATACTGGAATTGTGTTGTGTGAGGTTACCTTCTCCTCCTGACTGGTTTCACCAGTTTTGAGATGAGAGAGCTCAGCCTCCAGTTTGGCTCTATGGTTGCATCTCTCACATATATTTGAACCTGTTTGGAGGAGGAGAGGGTTGTCCGTGTACATGAGACAGTTATAACATTGCCTCAAAATTCCCAGATTCACCAGCTGGACTGGAGAGGAAACCATTGACTGACCTTTGGACATGCTAGAGTAATATAGGGAAACTGAATTAAGATGGACCAATAGGGGACAAGGTAATCGTAGAGAGTATAAGAGTAAGTAGCGCTTATGGTTTAATAGTGCTAACTTGTAAGATTACTTATTTGGACCAGTGAAGGGCCTTAGAATGAGAATATGGTGTTTAAATTGAGAGATAGAGCAGTTCTAAGGGAAAAAGTGAAGAGCAGACTTTGTGGAGCCAGGAATAGTTTAAACCCAATTAGGCGGCACTGCCCATTGTTGCGCTATGCACAAAAACGTGCAAAACCGCGCAAAAGAGGGATTTAAGAGAGGAAGATCAAGGAGTTAGGAATTGACCCAAAATGGCCAATAAAACTACAGTTTCAAGTCAGTAACCACTCCCACAGGGGCAGGCAGGCTGCTCAATGTTTATCACTGCCACTGATGAACAGAGAGACTTCCCTTTAGCCCAAGCAAAAAATGGCCTCCAAGAAACTTACAAACAGTTCAGAACAGCAAGCCTGTAACTGAACTTTTTGTGTACTTGGTGTGTACTTTGGCACTTGGTTGTGTACTTGGTGTTCTGTCATCCAGGAAAGGATAACGTCAGTGAGGGAGGCAGATTCCTCATAAAGACCTTTGTGAGAAGTTTGTTCTGCCCAGGTGTTTCACACAATCATACCCAATGTACCATTTGTCAGACATTTGTGTCCTAAACCCTTCACAGCCATCTGTCCTCTTTATCTATTTATCTTGAGAACCAGTGTCTCAAACGTTTGATCCAGAGTACCATGGCCGAATATGCCCATCCTGAGGTACAGCTGTCTCTTAAAAAGAAGACCAAGAAGTCTCAGTCTAACTGTGCTGCTGTCAAGCCTCAGCCAGACATGTCTCTCAAGGTGAGTGAAGGCCCCAAAGACTGTCTAGTGCAGAAACCGGTTTCCTCTGTCATGACCCTATTGGAGGCTGGCATGGAACCAGCTTTTCACACATTCTCTGAGGCAATGCAAATGTCTGCAGTACACATGGGGGGAACAACAGCTGATCATTTCCAAAGGGCCTAGTGGGATACCCCAAATTATGTTGAGGGAAGAGGTCCCTGGTACCCTTACTGAGTCTAGGCATGGCTCCAAGTCTGCTAGGTTTGTCAAAGCTGACAACCCACTGAAAAAGAAGCAGAAAAATGAAGCACATTCCTGTCATTGCTAAGGATCCTCAGAGGGATGCCTTGATGGTCTTATGAACACCTGAAGGGGCGACTGTTCTTGCTTCTCTTTGGTTATCTACTCCAGCTAAATGGGTTAGGGAGTTTGATTCTTCATATTAGGAGGTAGATTCTGGGGATGAGCCATTGGCTTACTCCTCATAAATATTTTTTGATCCCATTTAGACACCATTTCTTTGAGGATGTACTTAAGGTTCTACAGGAGGCCAAAAAACTCACAACCAGAAAATCCTATATGGCTAAATGGAAATGATTTTCTATTTGGTGTATCAAACATCACCAGGATCCCTTCTCAGTGAGAGTCCCTTTGGTCCTTTCTTACTTGAGTTAACTGCTCCCTGCTGGCTTAGCGTAGTCTTTTGTTACACCTCACTTGTCAGTAATCTCTGCTTGTCCTCCCTTGAACCCATCATTGGCCTCTTGTTTTGAGGTAAAATAATTCCTTCATATCAGACCTCAAAGAAAACCTATTACTCACTCTTAATTTTGTCCTTGAAAAACTGACTCAGGCTTCTTTTGAGCCTGTCTCTTCTTTTTCTTCTTCTTCTTCAGTGCAGCACTGTACCTGGAAAACTGTTTTGTATGTTGCCCTTTCTTCAGCCAGGATAGTTTCTGAAGTTCAGATTCTGATGGCCATTCCTGCCTTTTGGTTTTTCATAGAGATGGGTTGTCTCTGTGTATTAATCCTTTGTTTATGCCCAAGTTGGATAGTGTGTTGTTTCTGAATCAGTCTATCCGGCCTCCTTCCTTGTTTTCCTTCTATGCAATTTGTTAGTAAGAAGGTTCTTATCATCTTTGAGCTTTATAGACAGCTCAGACATTATTTGTTTAAGACAAAAGCTCTCCACAAATCTGAGCAACTTTTTGTTTCCTTTCATACCAGGAAATTTGATTTAGCAGTTTCTAAGGAAACCATCTCCTCCTGGATTTCTAACACCATTTTTTTGTTATGTTTTTCATGGGAAACATCTTTCTGCTTCAGTTACTGCAGGGCAGTGGCCTCTACTGGAGCTTTTTTCAAGGGTGGGGATACTAGATCCATGTTTGAAGCTACCACTTGGTCCTCAGCCCACACTTTTGCTAAACATTATGAGGTGGGTGCCATTTTCCGACCCAGGGCAGAATTTGCTAGGGTATCCTTCATGGGATTGTGAAGGGCTTCCTCCTTCCACCCTTTTTATTAGCTTTGGTAACCTTCCACATTATAAATACTGCAGCAGTCTTGGAAGGACATAATAGCATTGTGTAATATCTTACCATCCCAGTAGATGTCCCTGTTTTCATTGTTTCAGTATTCAGGCCCTCCCTCTTGTTCCCTTTGCTTTCTTTCTTCTGTTGGGAACTCTTTGCTGACTAAAGTGTCTTTCACTCTCTCTTTTGTTTCCTTTTCTCTCTAGATGTGTGTGTACTCCTTCCTATTTGGGTTGCTTTAGTTCTCCTGGGGCACTTCATTTCTGAGTATGGAGCTTACGTATATTATCTTTATGCTGTATGCCTAGGAGGGGAGCATACGTCTGATGTATAATGCAAGGGTGATATAAAGGCTTTGGTATACTGGCCAGACATTGTCTAGTCCTGGGCAGAAGATCCCACATGTTATGAATCATTTGAATTTGTGCATCTCGGTAAATTAATGCATTGGCTCTCTTTTCATGTTTTCTGATATTCTACTGTATTTGTAACTCAACATTCTGAAATTAACTCTTGCAAAGTCTTATTGTATCACACAGACTAAGACTGTAGTCCCTCATGCTGTTCTATTACCTATCAATAAACACAAAACTGGAATGTAGCGCAGAACACCAAAAGTAGATAAACGTACTTTATTCAAAGCGTTTTCGCCACTGTTAAAACAGTAGCTTCCTCAGACAGTTTAAAATTAAAGCATTATGGTGCTTTATAACAATTCAAAACACAATCTAATGACATCATTTCCTCTACAGGTGAGGCTCGTATTCATCACTTAATTAAATAGGACGCCAGGATACAAATGAAATAAGTATAATACCTAGCGTTTTCAACTTTAAAAGAAAACCCATGCATAGACATGACAAAACCAAAAATTCAAATACTGCAACCCCATATACTATGTATAGACAAGTTTTTATATCTATTTTTTAAAAAGTTTTTACAACATAAATAGTAAATAATAAAATAGTAAATGATAAAATATACTCAACAAAACCTACCTAAATGAAAAAGTAGCAACATGGTGTCAATAAGCCCACCATGTCAAAAAATATAGATTTTAAAATTTTTTTTAAAATTTTTGAAGTTCTAGACATTGACAAGCTAATAAGTTATTTTTCAATACACCAAAAGCTAACCAGCAAACATGTTGTATATCAAGTGACTTACGACTTTACTATCAAGGTCTAAGGTAACTTTTATGTTTTAATATTACCGAAATGTTACATGCTTCGTTTAAGCCTGGTGGAGCAAAGGCATTAAGTAACAGTTGCCATTCCAACTCTTTTGTTTCCAGTAATAAAGGTTGGGGGCCTCCTCTTATTCCTAAGTGTACCATATCGATACCCATGAAGCAAAAACTGTGCCCAGGGTTTTCCATAACATGCTTTGATAGAGCATTATCAACTTTCTGCTTTTTTATGGCATAATCATGTTGGTAAACCCTGTCCCGTAATCTAAAATTGGCAGTTCATTTTAAATAATGCATACTTGCTTGAGGCCTTGGGCACCTACCCCTTATTTGTATATAAAAGGGGCAAAAACCTCAAAGATTTGTTGCAAACTTGGGACACACAAAACATAACATCTAGACAAACAGGCACTTTCAGTTGCGGCACATGCAACCAATGTAGATTAATAAAGGCAGGGAATTCTTTTTCCATCAGAGAAGTAAAATACTTCATCAAATATAGAATTTCCTGTGAGACAAGGTTGGTGGTGTATATTGCTTTTTGCAATTGCTGCAGGGCATACTATGTTGGTAAAACTGACCGTAGATTACGGGACAGGGTTTACCAACATGATTATGCCATAAAAAAGCAGAAAGTTGATAATGCTCTATCAAAGCATGTTATGGAAAACCCTGGGCACAGTTTTTGCTTCATGGGTATCGATATGGTACACTTAGGAATAAGAGGAGGCCCCCAACCTTTATTACTGGAAACAAAAGAGTTGGAATGGCAACTGTTACTTAATGCCTTTGCTCCACCAGGCTTAAACGAAGCATGTAACATTTCGGTAATATTAAAACATAAAAGTTACCTTAGACCTTGATAGTAAAGTCGTAAGTCACTTGATATACAACATGTTTGCTGGTTAGCTTTTGGTGTATTGAAAAATAACTTATTAGCTTGTCAATGTCTAGAACTTCAAAAATTTAAAAAAAATTTTTAAAATCTATATTTTTTGACATGGTGGGCTTATTGACACCATGTTGCTACTTTTTCATTTAGGTAGGTTTTGTTGAGTATATTTTATCATTTACTATTTTATTATTTACTATTTATGTTGTAAAAACATTTTAAAAAATAGATATAAAAACTTGTCTATACATAGTATATGGGGTTGCAGTATTTGAATTTTTGGTTTTGTCATGTCTATGCATGGGTTTTCTTTTAAAGTTGAAAACGCTAGGTATTATACTTATTTCATTTGTATCCTGGCGTCCTATTTAATTAAGTGATGAATACGAGCCTCACCTGTAGAGGAAATGATGTCATTAGATTGTGTTTTGAATTGTTATAAAGCACCATAATGCTTTAATTTTAAACTGTCTGAGGAAGCTACTGTTTTAACAGTGGCGAAAACGCTTTGAATAAAGTACGTTTATCTACTTTTGGTGTTCTGCGCTACATTCCAGTTTTGTGTTTATTGGTCGTTTATCTTTTCTGGGTGTACTATTACCTATCAAAGTTTATTTGGGAAGTTATTGTATAGTCGCAGACCGTCATATTGAAGACTTTTTTTAGTGAGCATGTCCTTTCTTGGATGTTGTGTATACAATCAATGTACTTAAAATGTTTATATGAGTGAAGCAGATATTTTGTGTTTGTATATGTATATTTGTGAGAGAGAGAGAGTGCATGAGACAGAGTGTGTGTGTGCGTGTGTGCGTGTGTGCGTGTGTGTGTGTGTGTGTGTGTGTGTGTGTGTGTGTGTGTGTGTGTGTGTGTATGCGTGTGCGTGTGTGCGTGTGCATATGTGTGTGTCATCAAAGTGGACTTAGGTGAAGTGGCCCTTAAAGAGACAATTTATACCCTTTTTTTATGACTCCTTCATTTAATATCTGCCATTCACAGTAGAGGTCAGCTATCGCAATTGTTTCTGTGTGAGTGGCAGGACTGCAGCCAGAACTGTTTTTTACATGCCTTTACTATGGTGACAATTGCAACATTGGAATTAGAATAAATAATTTAGGGAAGTATGGGGGTAAACTGCTTACAAGCGGTACAGGGAACTGTACACCCTACTTAAACGTGTGTATGTGTGTGTGTGTGTGTGTGTGTGTGTGTGTGTGTGTGTGTGTGTGTGTGTGTGTGTGTGTGTGTGTATGTGTGTGTGTGTGTGTGTGTGTGTGTGTGCATGTGTATATTCACTCATGTTTATATGTGCATGTGTTGGGATGGGTGTGTACATGCATGTACATGATAAATTTTGGGTGCTTCGGGGTGGCTTTTGAAGAAAAGGTTATTAATGTGTCTCTACAAATCCGCAGTCACTCTTTCAGTCTTTGTGTGGCATTTCAGTAATGTACAGACAAGCAGTGTTGCTAGACTTGTCCACTTATCCAGGACAACCAGTTACATATTAAATAAGAAGGCATGAGATACTAGGAAAATCACAGTAAGGGATATTTTCTTCCATTCCCTTCAACATGTGCCAAGAATATTTTGTTGGTGGCATACACATGTACATTCCTTGTTTCCCATTTCTGTTATTCCTTCACCAGCATAATGCTTTACTGGAAATACACTTGGAGACTTAAAAAGCATATTGACCTTTACACCTGAGACTAACCTGAACAATTAACCCGCAGACTGACCTTTATCAACCTGCAAGCATGCATGGTATAGTGCTTCACCCAGTGCCAGTCATAGGGAAAAACATCCTCCTTTCCATACAGGACAAGAGACTAGTCCACAACTAGTCGCTGTGAGCCACCCCCTTCTGATGCATGCAGTTCTGGCTCCCAAAGTTAAGTCAATACCAATGCCCATGGAAAGGTTTTCATTACTTCAGCACTCCTGGCTAGCAGTTCACATCTGCTAGTCAGCAAAACATTTACACAATCTATTTTGTATTAGACAGCTATTATTATTAGGAGCCCCACATAATTTTCTGTTCTCATAGCCTTTACCCACATGAACAGTAAAAAGATATAAAAATAACTTTTTTCTTTAATTATCTGCACATTCTCCAGACAATTAAAATTACATGTAATCAACGAAACAAACAGTGGAGCCTTACAAATCCACAGCTCCACTTTTGCCAGGTATACATGTCTAGGCTACATAGGCTACAATTTGGTAAAGCAGTGGTGGAAAAAGAGCATGGTGAAGGCATATGTATAATTTTAAAACTGTTGCATTATAAAACACTGTGACTTACAGTGGATGTTATACCGCAAAGGTACTGAAGTGCTACTGAAAGACTATATAGTGTTTTGGCCTTAAATCAGTGCATCTAGTTCCTATAATCTAATTAATTATTGGTGATATTTCTGCAAGCAAACAATCACCATCATTCTGAGTCAATGAGTCAGTCAGTGAGTCAGTAAAATGGAAAGTTAAAGAAGAAGGAGCTTTACCGCACTGCAAAGATGATATGTAGTGTTGCACACTTTGGTAAAAGTGGCACTACCTTGAAAGCAATGAATTAACATGACCACACATTCTTTGAAAATTGGAGAGACTTTGAAATATAGTATATGCTGCCTATATTTGTGTATTTCTTCTGCAATAATGCACTGGATCATCTAATGTTGCTACAGGATTCATTGTGAACCAGAATATAGGAGCATAACATTTGGCTTTTAATTTTTTATAAGTACAGTTACAGGAGTAGAATTCCAGCTGGCATCTCTTTAGCAGTTTGAATGCGAGGAATGAGTGTGAACTTGTTGAACATTTATGCAGAATTATTTTGTGTCTGTTAGGCATTTTACTCACCTGCTTGGCTGTTGTGCAGAGACATCTGATTATTGTGTGATTCAGCACAGCCGATTTTCTCAGCTTCCTTCAGTCAGTGAGTCAGGTGGACCTGATGCAGGCAGGTCCTGGGACAGACAGGCAGTGGAGTGCAACTCCTATTCATTCTGGTACAGCAGTACCTTAACAGATATAGTTATATGATTCAGTAGCCAAAAATTAGTTCCAAACATAATCCAGAAGAGAAAGAAATGCCCAAATGACAGCATACAATGAAAATGAAGAAAGGCAGAACACATGGTTTCTTTCTGGATTGAACACCTGCTTTTGTGTGTGTTAGCGCTCTATCCAAGACATTGCATAATGGCTCATCTAGCTTTACCCATTTGGCTTATTTGTTCTGGCCAAACAGTAGCCAGGTATTCCTGAGCTAGATGAATAGCCCTATAGCCTATTCATTCCTTCCCAGGCAACACTTGAATGATAGGAAGAGAGCCATTCTACTGGCCCTAGGAGGATGTCTTGCCTTTATAGAAGTGCCCCTTCACCTTTGGTGGCCCCTCTGAGCCCACAGTCATTACCTCGTGAGGGAAGAGTATCTTCACATGCTAATTTCCCCTTGGTTACTTGGTGTGAATGCACTTTTCTACTGTGAACTGAGTAAGCTCAGAACTCCAATGGATGAACACCTAGTGGTTCCACTACAAGTCACCTCTTGTGGTGTGCTAGAGACTCCTCACACCACTCAGGATGAGTGAGCCCACAGTGACAATTTAGTGTAATCTTCCACAGACAGCTCCTACAGTCACCCAAGTGGCTAGCCAAACTCAGGTAGCCTGTAATGTAGTTATGGCTTTTTCTCTTATCACAAGGGTACTAGGACTGAATATATATTGATGAAATTCAATATTCAGCAAAGTCATGATCACAGCACAAGCAGTTGTAACGCATCAGTCAAACACACAACCCACAGCAAATGCAGCACATTGCACTTTCAATAGGTACCAATTCAGACAGACACATGATCACTGCAAACTACTGAAAACCATAAACACTCACCTCTACATCACACACACTCAATGCACAAAACATTACATTGCACACCACGCAACACACTTGATGCAATGCTTTCACACTCACCAGAGCACTTTCTCACTCATACAGTGTTTTTGCAGGTACCCATGCATTCTCATCCCTTTACTTATATCTATATATATATCTATATATATATATATATATATATATATATATATATATATGGGTCCATGTCATATGGTCGACTGTTCATTTGACTGAAAGTTCATTTGGTCGACAAGCATTTGCCCCCTTCCCCAATGTTGTGTGACCCTGGAGTTGATATATATAGTTAGGGGGGGGGTGTGGGGGGCACAGCCCCCATTATCGGGTGTGTGGGCAAGCCCCCACCTAAAATGCTTGTCGATCAAATGAGCTTTCAGTCAAATGAACTTTCAGTCAAATGAACAGTCGACCATATGACATGGACCCATATATATATATATATATATATATATATATATATATATATATATATATATATATATATACTAATTCCATGGTCACACTATCATCGGATTAAGGGCACATATCCTTGTAGGGAAATACTGCTGCTTCAGCAGAACTGATGCCAGTTAACACTATACATGTACATGCACGTACACTCATACTTACCCCCACCAACCCCTCCATTATGACTCAATTATAACCAATATCACATACTGACCACAGAAGATAAACAAGAACATGGAAGTATCTCACACTCAGCCACTCTCACTAACAACCACTTCAACCACATCACTTAATACTTGGTAACCTCTGACTGCTCTATCCCATGAAGTACTATTTGGCTGTAAACAACAAATACATACTAGAAGAAGCACTTAAAGGAAATCCACCCCCAAACTTTCTTCATAATTTGACACAGCTTGTGTTTTATAACTATAGTGGCTTCATTTTGTCTTTGATTATAATGTTTGTTTCTTTTGGCTTTTCTCGGTTAGGGGTCGCCACAGCGGAAGTCCGGTCCGCTAATGATTGGCAGTAGATTTTTACGTACTGGCTTGTCGGGCCTAACGCACAACCTTCAACGAAGGAACGCCCATTCACGCATGTCACCACACAGAAGACACTCTAACTGAGAATCGAACGGGCAACGTCTAACTGTGAGGCGACAACGCTACCGCCGCACCACCACCGCGGGTATTTTGTCTTTGATTATAATGATTGTGCTATTAGTTTAATACTTGTTAGCCTGGACTCTGAAAACAGTGTTAACATTATTTTTATGTGCTTAGGGTCCATCTGAAACTAATAACTGTATCTCATTTGATAAACATGCAGTTATCTAATGCAAAACATAGAGAACTTTGAGAGGTTGCTATTCAAAAACAGCGATATTTCCAGGATCACAAAACACAGCAGGCATTTTTTTTTCTGCATGTGCACCTCCTAACATAAGGGAAAGAAATTATACCCTGATCTATGTAGCTGTTAACTCTGAGATCTCATAAACTCAGAGAAGAGGGAGAGCGTGAGAAAAATGTACTATTAAATTTTTTGCTTTTCTCCAAGTCTGACAGCCATGACAGCACACTGGCAATCTGTTCAGTTCAACATTGTAACCATCAATAAAGTATGCAGAGACAAACAGTAGGGCTCCAATAAGATTATTCTCATTTGTGCTGAATATAAATTGTTAAAAAGCCTTTAATGCATTTTTATTCTAGACAAAAATACACGAAGTGCAGGTTTTGGTTAGGGGTTGTAGACCATTCCCTGGAATATCTTTACTAAAAATAATATCTCTGCTTAGTTATCTGTAAACTGCCAGACACAGTTCTCAATGTCTTTGCTGAAGAATCAGGACCAAAGTCGAAACATGATGTGGAACAAAGACCTAAAATCAGGGACATTTTTTAAATAATATCCTAATTCAGTTAGAAAGTTAGCAGAGCAACATGTTTTGAATCAACATGCAATTTCTAAAAATTAAGAAGTATAAACCTGTGATGTTTGTCATTACTAAATAATTGTAATCTTTGTCGATTTACTAGAAAATCAGCAAGTTTTGCATTGAACAGGATAAACTATGAGGCAAAGTCAGGGATATTCTGCAAAATCAGGGACAGTTGAGAACTATGCTGGTAGTTAATACATCATGAACCTAGTAATCAACTTGTAGCATTTCAGACTGATTTTCCGGTTATTTTGACTGATAAATACCAATGCAACAGGCATGTACATACCAGTTTGTTTAGGTGGTATTGATGTATATAAAACTTTCTCTAACTAATCTGGTACATAGTTTCACTATGACTGAATATGTGCTTTATAACACTTACAGACCTTAGTCTGATACAGTTGCATATTATAAAATGGAAAGTGGTTATTAAAATAGAAAAAAGTGCACAATAAGTATTTTCTCCCTTATCTCATAAAGGCTAAGACAAATAACTTTTAGAAACAACATGTGATTTAAATAGGAACATAAGTGTATGATCTTTTGGAACTATAACAAGAAAAACAGAACTAAACTGAGAGTTGCTGAAGGGTTTAAGATGAGTTAATTTACACTAGAGGGAATAGGTTTTCTTTAAATGCCTTTTTCAAGAAGCCATGGGGAGTGTTAGTGTAAAGTAAACGTAAGGATGTCAACTCTGCCAACAAAACAGGGTGTTGCATATGTTAATGGGACAGGAGAAATGAAGAAAAGGTGGAACTAATAGAATGCAGCTCATATGGCATTTATACTTTTAATGTATATTTCCTGTTTAATTTCCCTTTATTGTAACATATGAATTGCATGACTTGTTTCCAGGTATACCCCTTGCAATATTGCTGCTGTTTTTGGATTTCTGACACTCACTATCAGGACTGAAGTGTTCAATAGCTTCCTGATAATCCTCTGCAATGGCCAGTGACTGCTGTTAATACTCTAGCATGAGACTAGAGCTTAACAGTCATGAGGGGTGCTTAACAAAAGGCTTTCAGCCACTTTCTATCATCTGACAGGTGCTTAACAACCTTGTATTATCCCAGATTTTGTAACATAATTAAAGTGCTCCATGCACTACATCATGTTGTTAGTCCAGCAGCAGAATTGTGAATTACTAACTATCACTTGTTCCTTACTCAGGAGATAATCCCCTAACTCTTATTGGTACCTCAGTATAAGGACCATTCCTCATTTTGAGTCTTAAAAATTGTATGTTCCACTCTGTTTTACACTAAAGGGGTTTGACATACATTCATTATTACGACTTGATTAATAAATATTCATGGTAAATAATGCCAAATAATAGTATATTATATTAAATCAATGAAATAGCTTTTTAAAGTATGGAGAAACAGATAATAACCATGATGTTAGCTTCCTAGTTAAAGCTATTAGTAAGTGTTCCACATTTTGCTAATCTGTTAAACATCATTAGTAATAATGTACAACATTTTTCCCATTTGGTACACATTGTCAGCAGTTGGGCGGCCATGGTGGTACAGAGGTTAGCATTGTCGCCTCACAGCAAGAGGTTCTCCGGTTCAATCCTCAGCTGGGGGTGCCTTCTGTGCGGACTCTGCATGTCCTCCCCTGTGGTCGCGTGGGTTTCCTCTGGGTGATCCGGTTTCCTCCCACATCCCAAAGACACTATAAAGTGTCCCTAGGCATGAGTGCATGCATGTGTGTGCCTTCTGTGTAAGGTTGGGCTTTGGACTGGCAACTTGACACCATAAAACTCTACTGCCAATCATGAGCAGACAGGTGATTCACTGTGGCGACCCCTAACCAGAAAAAGCCGAAAGAAGAAGAAGAAGGTACAAATTGTCAGCAGTAATGTTCCTTCCACATTTTGCCTATTTATTACACATTGTCAGTGGTAATGTTTCACTTTTTACCCATCTGTTACACATTGCCAGTTTTAATGTTCCACATTTTGCCCATTTGCTACATATTATGAATGGTAATGTTCCACATTTTGCCAAATTGTTACACATTGTCAGTGGTAATGTTGCACATTTACCCATTTGTTACACATTGTCAGTGGTAATGTTCCACATTTTGCCAATGTGTTACACATTGTCAGTGGTAACGTTCTGCATTTTGTCCCTTTGTTACACACTGTCAGTGGTAATGTTCTACATTTTTTCCATTTGTTACACATTGTCTGTAGTAATGTTCTAAATGTTGTCCATTTGTGACACATTGCCCATTTGTTACATATTGTGAGTGGTAATGTTCCACATTTTGCCAATTTGTTACACATTGTCAGTGGTAACGTTCTTTATTTTGTCCATTTATTACACATTGTCAGTGGTAACGTTCTGCATTTTGTCCAATTTGTTACACATTGTCAGTAGTAATGTTCTACATTTTGTCCATTTGTGACACACTGTCAGTTTTAATGTCCCACATTTTGGAGATGGATGGTCAAGAGTGATGGATAACCTATCCAATCTCTTTTTCCACTAGAAAAAAACATGTTATCATACAAATGACCTCCTCCTGTCACCTGTCTATCTACTTGTTGTACTTTGATATCTTAATATGATAAAATGTCATATTTGAGCTGAATAGTCCTACACTTGCAATGAAAATCAGGATAGTGATATACCTTATTAATCCACATACTGAACACTATATTAACTGATAGCACTCTGGGATACAGACAGGATAGTGATGCACATGATTTATATCAGCCTGCATACATTGTAGCAGGTATTACCAATTTTTCCAAAGTGGAAAAAGTTTAAAAAGTGGATCGACAAAGAAAGATTTAGTACAATACAATGCTATACAGTAAATGCAACAGTATCAGACAATCCATTCAGTACACTTAAAAAAAAAAAAACACATGTACACAAAAAGTTAGTGCAACAACTGCTATAATCCAGAGACATGAAACTAAATATACCAAAACACAAGAAGTGTGATTACAATAAATCCCACAGACAAAAGACAGAAGAAATCTTATTCCACAAAGTCAATCTAAATTCATAACAAAGCGTCTCAATCTACAGTAAAAAAGCACAAAACATGCTAAATTAAATCATGCTATATACTGGACTGTTTTAAATATAAACACAATAAAACAATACTCAGCCTCAATTTGGTTTAAAAATGCTTCATTTTATACTAAGTGATCAGAAGCATGAAGATGTTCCATGCTTCAGGAGAAGCATTTTTTTAAGTAGACAAAACAAATTAGACAAGATCTTTATGTAAACAGCAACACATAAAAAAAAATCTTAATGTTTAAAAGATTTTTTCTTTTTACTTATTTATTTCTTTATGAATAAAGTCAATGTGGATGCAAAGTTTAGCATAACTGGTTAATGGCAAAATAGATCACTATTTTGGCCAGTGTGAAAGAAAACGTTTCACGACCTTGTCTGCATCATCAGTTCTGAGGCTCAAAGAGATCTTTTCATTAATTTAAACACCACACCATCCTACTTATATCATCATTTCCAAAGTGCTAAAAACTTTATGACTCAGTTATTTTTCTTTATAATTGACTTAATTTTATTAAATGTATAGCTGAGATTACAAGGAAAATATCATTTTAAACTACAGTCATACAAATTGTGTTAATTATAACTTTCCAAATAATTCAATACTTTAAAAAAAATAAACACTAATTAAAATAATCAAAATATAAAACAAAACAAGAAATGTTGAATGCTCAGATACAAATATATTATTTAGTCAATCTATAAACCAAACTTAAATAGCATTTCATGCAAGTCATCATCCTTTAAAACTTAAAAAAAATCTCTACTATCTATAAGCATAGTACACCACTGTGTACACAGTTGATTTATGTAAACAGCTGCAGAGATTATAAATCATATGCTATTCATAAATAAATATATGATGTGCAGTGGCATAATGTAGTTCTAGTAATGGTGGCACAGTGGCCTTTCATAACAGCACCACATGCTTGAAGAAAACATTCATGGTACAGCATGCAGCACAAATGCCATATGCAGTCCCAAAATACTAAGCTAGACAGCATGAACATCAAGGCATGTAACATATGATCTTGACATGTATAAATCCTACAGTGCTTGACAGCCATTGAGGTACAATAACAAACACCATGCAGATAATCACCATTCAGTAAAAGTACAGAAAGTTGAAGATGCAATATACATGACACTGGTAATGGAAAATACTTATATTAAAATAAAGCATATAAAATATATAAAAATACATAGTAAATGAGATGTTGTGCCAGCATCCTAGACAGGCTTTGTCAGAGATACATGACTCCAACCATTCATCTTTCTCAGGTCTATGCATTCAGGGATGGACATCTGCACCTTCATCCATTTCAAATCTATGACTCAATGGTTGGACAGCTGCACTGTCATTTATCTCACGTCTATGCCTCCAGGGTTGGACAGCTGCACCAACATTTGTCTCAGGTCTATGCCTCTAGGGTTGGACAACCCACCATCATCTGTCTCAGGTCTATGACTCCAGGGTTGGACAGCTACACCATCATCTGCCTCAGGTCAGTGCCACCAGGGTTGGACAACTGCACCATTATCTGTCTAAGGCCTATGCTTTCAGGGCTGGACAGCTGTACTATCATCCATCTCTGGTCTATGCCTCCAGGGTTGGAAAGCTGCATCATCATCCATCTCAGGTCTATGCCTCCAGGGTTGGACCACTGCACCATCATCTGTCTCAGGTCTATGCCTCTAGGGTTGGACAGCCATTATCTGTCTCAGGCCTATGCTTCCAGGGCTGGGCATCTGCGCTCTCATCTATCTCAGGCCCATGCCTCCAGGATTTGAAAGCTGCATCATCATTCATCTCAGGTATATGCCTCCAGGACTGGACAGCTGCACTATCATCCATCTCTGGTCTATGCCTCCAGGGATGGACAGCTGCACCATGATCTTTCTCAGGTCGGTGCATCCTGGGTTGGACAGCTGCACCATTATCTGTCTCAGGCCTATGCCTCTAGGGCTGGACATCTGCACTATCATCCATCTCAGGTCTATGCCTCCAGTTTTGAAAAGCTGCATCATCATCCATCTCAGGTCTATGCCTTCAGGTTTGGAAAGCTGCATCATCAGCCATTTCAAGTCTATGCCTCCAGGGTTTGACAGCTGCATCATCATCTGTCTGAGGTCTAAGCTTCCAGGGCTGGACAGCTGCACTATCATCCATCTCTGGTCTATGCCTCCAGGGTTGAACAGCTGCACCATGATCTTTCTCAGGTCTGTGCCTCCTGGGTTGGACAGCTGTACTATTATCTGTCTCAGGCCTATGCCTCTAGGACTGGACAGCTGCACTCTCATCCATCTCAGGTCTATGTCTCCAGGGTTGGACATCTGCACAATCATCTGTCTCAGGTCTATACCTCCAGGGTTGGACAGCTGCACCATCATCTGTCTCAGGTCTATGCCTCCTGGGCTGGACAGCTGCACCGTCACTCCATGCATTTGATGTCCATGTGGTGATCTAGTCACACAGTACTGCCTTTACATCATGTACACATGTGCCGATATCTTCTAGGACTATGTTCTCTCTGTAGCCAGTTGACTGGCTACTCATCTGTCCATATATATATATTGCATTTACTTCTGCCCCTGTGGCCTGGCTTGTGGGTATAAAGAGCTTGAAAAGAATCAATTCTGTTATATGGTTGCCAAATTAATAAGTTCTGATTGCGTTTGAAATGCTACATATATCTGTAGGACTAATGACTGATAATTTCAAGCGTCAGTAACACTAATGATTCTGCTACTGATAAGTATCTAACGCTTGTCAAATGTACCTGTGTTACTACTCATGAAAAGAAGTTCACAATGTTCTTAAAATGGTTCTTATAACTTTGCATACCTACATAGGTATGTGCATGAGTTCATTTAAAAAATGAAGACAGTGTGAAATTCCAACCTGTTGTAGTACTGTTTTTGGACTTAGCCCTATGTTATCATGGGTCCAAATGCTTTTGAAAAGTAGGGGTCTGCTTACTAAAGAACATGTAATGTATTATCATGGAACTTATAAACAAAGACACTGGCAACCTTCAAACACTGGACCCCACCCAGTTTGGGTTCGTGAAGGGCCGATCTTGTCTCCTGAACCTTATTGACTTATTTGAATCAGTCTCTAGAGCTGTGGACGAGGGTAAGGCAGTCCACACAGCCTATCTGGACCTTGCCAAGGCCTTTAACACCATCCCCCACTCTGGAATCATAGATAGACTTACTAAGCTGGGCATTAATCCCTGCGTCACTCGATGGGTTGCCAACTGGCTTACTGACAGAACCCACACTGTAAAAGTAGCCGACTCCAAATCCAGCTCCAGACAAGTGACAAGTGGAGTACCTCAGGGTTCAGTCCTGGGACCACTCTTGTTTGACATCTACTTCTCTGAAGTACAGGCCAACAATAAGGACTCTGGCTAACAAAGTTCACAGATGACTGCAAACTGGGAGCCATTATGAATCCCCAAATTATGTCGATACTCTACAAAAGGGCCTTACAGAAACAGATGCTTGGTGCCAGAGCCATGGACTCATGCTCACTGCCAAGAAATGTAAAGTTATCCCGTTTGGGAAAAAAACATGTACCCATGAATTACCACATAGGTGGCAGTACACTAAACACCGAAAGTGTGATAAGAGACTTAGGGACACAGGTGGACAGTGGTCTCACCTTTGATAACCACATTGCCACAACAGTCAGAAAATCCTTCCATGTGGCACACCTCATCACTAAGGGCTTTTCATCCAGAAAAAAGGAGGTCATTGTCCCACTGTACTCATCCCTCATTAGACCAATTATAGAAAACAATGCCCTGTTTGGTATGTACCTCTCAAGACATCTGCAACAACTGGAAAGGCCTCAGAAATACCTCACTAAAAGAATCACAAGCCTAAAGCAGATGCCCTACACTGACTGCCTTAAAAAACTCCAGCTATACTCTGTTGCATATCGTCTACTCAGAGGCGATCTCTGCTTAACATACAAGGCCACGTCAAACCCAGAGCTGTTGGACATGCTACACTTAAATAAATCTCAATCCCTCAGAGCCACATGCTCCAGGGATCTAAACCTTGCCATCATAATAAACAAAACATGCTGGAGGGATACGTTCCTGACCCAGAGACTCCCCAGACTCTGGAATAGACTGCCCATACATGTCAAGCAAAGTGCCTCTTTGGCCCTCTTCAAAAGGAACCTTGACGATTGGATGGGAGAAAGGAAATTCACCCAGGGGATCACATCAGTCACCCTGTTAGACAGGGGTCCAGGGAAGTAAATAGTGTGGGAAGAAATAGCCAAGGAATTGTTATGGCTAGGCTTGTATAGGCCCTAGGGCCGATAGCCTAGTACCAACCTATGAATCTATGAACCTATGGATCCTCACTCAAGCTTATGTTTAATTGCCCTAAAGGTCACTGTTGAAGAAAAAGAAAATGCTAAACACAGTAATGAGGTTTGACTGCTTTATCCATAAACTATGACTCAAGGTAGAGTACAACTATCTAGGTAATGAACTCATGCCATCTGCCAGTGACATTATCTGCATTCTGAATTAGGAGGCTCAAATACCTACCGTTTAATATGACCTTTTGTCAAAGGGACATTACGTGAAAGAAAAGTCTGAACAGCTTGAAGGCAAATAATGCCATTTTGAAATGTTCCTAATACTGAGCATTTGCAGGAAGATGCATATATACTTATAAATATTAATATGAAATGGTGAAATAGAGCAGAAAATCTGAGGCAGGAGTTGTGGAAAAGCATTTACTTGGGAGTTTTCCCAGCACAGATTTTCAGCATGGTCCCCACATCTCAGCTGCACACAGAATACTCAGAACTCTCTGTGAGCTACAGCCAGCCAACTCTGGTATTATTCATTGTCTGTAGCAGTAGCTAGAGATGTAAACCAAAGATAATAAAGCATTTCAAAACCACATAATCCCTGCCAAAAAACAGTGCAATAATGTTATTTATTTCTGAGAATGGAAAAACACCCTCAGGTTAAGCTTTGATGCATCTAAGCATCACAGTCATCATTTTTTGATTTCCTGAGCCACCTTCTGTTCAATGTGTGACTCAAAGCAAGCCACAACACCCTTGTTGTTCCTGGGTCACCTGTAAACAGGCATATCTGCAAAGGTTTTTTTTCCTGCTAATGAAAATAGCTCATGGAGTGTAAACACTGCAGGGCATTCTTATGAAATATTTATTTCTGTCATTCTATCATGATTAAAACAAACATGAACATATGAGTAAATGTTTAGCACTCTACTAATCTGCAAAACATCTAACCAGAAATACTGAAAAGACAAAGCACAAGTCTCACCTTACTTACCTCCAATAATTTAGACACATAGCCAGGGATTCAAAGATGTCACATCTATGCCAAGCCAACACTGTTTATTATGCAGTTTAGATGAGCTCTGCGGCTCATGAACAACGCATGTTATCATGCAAGCATGCAAGATGGGCAGCTCCTCTTTGTGGTTGCAGAAGGGACTCAGAGGAAGATCCTTTTGGACCAACTCACAGCCCCAGTAAAATATAAGCAGCTATTGTAAACAATGAGCCAGCATGAGCATCTAGTGTAATCGGCATAAAACTGCATGCACAGTTGGTAATGCTTGTATGCTAATCTAGGTTTGTAACTCAGGGATACTTATATGTAGAGACATATTTTGTAGAAGGTAGTAAGGGCACTATTGCGACAATGCCAGCCCAGCTATCTGGAATTTTGTAAATAATTTTATGTCATTTGTGAATATTGATATGATGTATACAGAACTGTATGTTATGTACTGAACTTCAAGAACGTAACCACAGCATACCCAGCTGGAACACAGAAGATTAACTTACAAAACTTCAAGAAAATAAGTTGAAATTAAGTGCTTTATGACTTGCTATAAAAGTTAGTTTCAATGCAGCAAGGAGACAGGGTGTCTAGAGCTTGAAGTTTTTTTTTTCTATTGTCTTGGTTAGAAGTAGTTACTAGGTTAAAAATGTAAAAGTTTTTATTGCTTTATGACTTCCTAGCAGCTGCACAGTTCTGAGAGATACGTATTTCTGATACAGAGATGTAAATTCTGTTAAATTTCCATTTAGCCTGGGAACTAAAGTCAGGTGACAAAAAGTGATGTCATCCAAGCTAACCAGCAGTAATATTTGATACTGATTTAAGAGCTCTCTCAGAGAGAGACTGTGCATTTTGTATTTTGTCTTTCACCTGGAAACATCTACTCATCATCATCTTCATCTGTACTTGCCTGTCTGTAAGTAAGATTCAGGGCATAGTGTCTCTTTTAGATATAGATAGGAATATAGTAAAGATTAGTTTAGTTGTTTTCTGCATTTATTTGAGACTGTCCTGCAATGTTGTTTTAAAATATGTTCTGTGATTTTGAACTCTGAAGTCACTGTGTTGAGTTACTGAGTATTGTCTTATTCTTTTATTATTTATTATTAAATATATTTAAATATATCTTTGTGGCTGATATTTGTGAGACATACTTAAGCTCTTAGCGTACTTGCATATGTATTTGGTGCCACTGTACAGGCCACACCTAAATAGTCTTGCTCTTGGTCAAAACTACCATTTTGATAATAGTAAGACTACACAGTACAATTGGACACCCTTTGTAAGGGCCTTATAGTAGCTGATAAGAAGGAGCTGGTGGCATTGGAAACTACCTTATAGTCTGGGCAGAAGGGGGCATAGCTAGTAAACATGTGCCTTCCCCCAGGTGTGTGTGTGTGTGTGTGTGTGTGTGTGTGCGTGCGTGCGTGCGTGTGTGTGTGTGTGTGTGTGTGTGTGTGTGTGTCTGTATGTGTGTTTGTATAGAAAATAAGTCTCAAAGTGTGTGTGTGTGTGTGTGTGTGTGTGTGTGTGTGTGTGTGTGTGTGTGTGTGTGTGTGTGTGTGTGTGAGCTACTTGGGTAGGGACACAAAACACTGGTTGGACAGAGAGGGTGCTGAAGGTCTTGGCTTGGTCCCTCAACCGAGATCTTAACCCTATAGTTGTGCTAGTGGGAAGTCTCATTGGGGATCTGAAGAAAGATGGAGAAACCAGCCCCAGACTGATTGTGATCTCTGTGTGCTTTTAAGGGAAATTGTACTTTACTGTGTGTGTACTTGTAATCCTCCCATTGTGTACGTTTCTCACTGTTGTCAGTGGTGAGGACTGAGGCTCCTTGATTACTGGGCCAGTGCAGGGGCATCACGTATTAATTGGTGGACAGTGGTGGGATATCCATATCACATATTAATTGGCTTGTAGTGATGTGGATATTGAATTCCTTTAACCTGTGTACAGTGGTCACTGAAGGTGTTTGTACTCTTAATCAGCTACGCAGTGAACATTCAGAGTTCAAATCACAATTATTTTATTTTTTTTGTTAGCTTAGTTAATCAGGGAAAGCAGGCAAGCATGTCAGCAGAGGAGTATGGCAAGTTGACAAGGAGCCAGTGGGCTGAGATATGCCAGGCTAAAGGACTGGTGCATGCCAACCAGACTAAAGCAACCATGATTGAAGATTTAGTCACAGCTACTTCACAGGACAGCAACCAGAAGGACAATCAGAATGGCCTTGGGAATGTACGACTCTCAGAAAATGAACAGTTCAACGTTTCCACAGAGGACTTAAAAATCCATCTGGAGTTAAAGAGACTTGACCTGGAGGCCAAACATTTGGAAATAGAGGCAGCAGAGACTGAGATGTCAGGAGGCTGAGGAAAATGAGAAAATGCAATGACTAGAGGCTGAGGAAAATGAGAAACTGTGACGCCTGGAAGCTGAGGAGAATGAGAGGCAGAGGCAACATAAAAAGGAGATGCTGACTCTGCCAGGGTCATGGAGGTAATGGGGAAGGGAGTAACTGAACCCCAGAAGCAACAAAGGTCAGTAAATTTCGTCCACAATTTACAGAAGGGGATAATTTTGATAGTTTCATTCATATGTTTGAGAGGGTATATAAACAGTATAATTTTGACCAAAGGCTCTGGGTACAGTTCCTGACCCCCTTACTCCATGGTAAAGCTGTAACTGCAGTTTATAAATTGTCTGATACTGATTGCTTGAATTAGAACACAGTCAAAATGTGTTTGTTAGAATGCTTTAAGGTAATACCTGAAGCTTATAGAAAAACGTTTTGTGAGCACAGACACAAGACAGATGAAAGTGTGTGTGAATATATTGCTGAACTAAACACTTGTTTTCATAGGTGGGTGAGTGGATGTCAGATCACCACTTTTGAAGGGCTGCCAGACCTTTTGATGAAGGAATAAGCCCTTAGCACTTTGTCTGAGGACATGAGAATCTGGTTAGCTGATAGATAATGCAATACTGCAGATGAGTTGGGGAAGAAGCACAGGAAAGGGACACCCAGTGCTGCTCATGGGTACGTGGGAACTCATCGTGGGCAGCCCAGACTGACCCAACAGAGTCCACCAGTAGCAGGGGAAGCCAGTGCTCCAGGTAAATGTCCAGGACCAAGGGTTGAATGTTTTAAATGCAACCATAGGGGGCAGGTAGCATATAGATGCCCATGGAGGCAAAGTGGTGAACAAAAGGTGGGAGGGCCAGTAAATGGGAATGACAAAATGCCAGAAGTAAGTTGTCTTGAGACAACAAGGGCACCAAACTACCACTAGAGGATATATCCTATCTTAGTGGATGGGAAAGAGGTCACTGCTAAGAGAGACACAGCCTCTGACCTAACCTTTGTGAAGCCTTCAATGGTTAAAAGGAGCACTATTTCCTTGGGCAGTCTACTCCAGTCAGAGCTTTAGGAGGGACCTCATTCCAAATACCTTTGGCTAGGGTTCACATTGATGGGGAGGGTGGAAAATGAAGCCAGCAAGTAGGTGTGTTTGAGTATATCCCTGCAGATGTCCTGATAGGGAATGATTTTGATAATACAGTACCGAGTGTGCATGCAGTTACATGCAGTCAAGCTTGGAGACATGCATGTGGGTCTGGTAGCCTGGGGGAGACCCAGACAGACCGCACACTTGCAGCCAGGACTGGTGAGGTGGTTACTTCAGGGAGGGAGCTACCCTGTAGCACTGAGAATGAAGGTGAGCCACAGCTGCTTGTGGGTACTGATGTTTCTTTGGACAGAGTGACTGCAAGGGCAGAGGTGAGTAGTAGTACCCAGGCTGACAGTGAGGCACCGCTGTCAGAGGATGACAGACATCCTATGGAAGGGGAGCTAGGAAGGGTTACTAAGAGAGAACTGAAACAGGCTAAGCTCTCAAACCCTACATTACAATGCCTGAGGGAGGTAGCTAGTGAGGCACCTGATTCTCAAGGGAAGGGGGAATCTGTATACTGGGACAAAGGGTTACTGTATAGAAAGTGTACCCCTGAGGGAAAGCTAGAGGGTGAGAGAATACAGCAGTTGGTAGTGCCCAGATCCTGCCATCTGGCACTTCTAGCTATAGCCCATGATATTCCTTTTGTATGTCATATGGGCATAAAATGTGCAACGAGACGTATTATGCAGAACTATTATTGGCCTGGGATTTCCAGAGATGTAATAGGGTACTGCAGGACCTGTGAGCAGTGCCAAAAGGTAGGCAAGGCAGGTGATAAGGTGAAAGCTCCTTTGATGCCTTTGCCTGTGATTGAGGAGCCATTTCAGAGGGCTTCTGAAATGGCTCTGAGTACCCCAAGTTCCACAGGGAAAAAGTATATCCTAGTGGTAGTAGATTATACTACCTGATACCCTGAAGCGGTGACCTCCATCCTCCATTGAGACAGAAAGGGTGGCAAATGCTTTGTTAGAGATTTTCAGCAGGGTAGGTTTCCCAAAAGAAATACTGACAGTGGTGCCAATTTCATGTCAGACCTGCTGGCTTGTCTGTGGAAGCACTGTGGGGTGAAGCACTTAAAGACCACTCCCTACCATCCCCAGACTAATGGACTTGTTGAGAAGTTATACTCTACACTCAAGACAATGCTACAGGCATTTGCAGACCAGTTTAAGAGGGACTGGGACAAATATTTGCTCCATCTGTTGTTTGCTTACAGAGATGTGCCCCAACAATCCACACGTTTTTCACCCTTTGAATTGCTGTATGGTCATAGGGTGAGGGGACCTCTAGATTTGACTTGAGATGAGTGGGAAGGTGAGTGTGAATCTCACAAGGAGTCTGTTGTGGCATATGTCCTAAACCTCAGGACAAGGCTCAGTTAACTCAGGGGCTTGGCCCAGGAAAACCTGGCAGAAGCCCTACAGCAGAAAAAGGTCTGGTATGACAGGAATGCTCGAGCTAGAGAGTATGCTGTACGGCAGCAGGTAATGGTTCTCATTCCTGTCAGACACAACAAGCTGCAGGCAGCTTGGGAGGGACCCTACAAGGTGGTAAGGAAGGTCACTGATGGTAATTAAATGGTAGAACTGCTAGGCAGGAGGCAGGGGCACACATTGTACCATGTTAACATGAAGAAACCTTACCATGATAGGGAAGCCCTTGTGCTGAGTATTTGCAGTGGATGGCAGGTGGAGTCTGAGGGGGATCTGTTGACTGATCTCCTCAGTAAGGCTCAAACTGACACCTCAGTGCAAGGGATAGCAATGTCCCAGCAGCTATCCCCTACCCAGGTCAAGAAAGCTGAACAGTGTTACAGGAGTTTGGGGGCATGTTCACTGGGAAACCTGGGTGCACCCACTTGGTGCAGCATCCTGTGGATACAGGACCCCAAAGGTCTATTAAGCAGGCCCCTTATAGGGTGCCTGAGGGAGTCAAACAGACTCTGAGGGAGGAGATACAGGAAATGTTGGACCTAGGGGTAATTCAGGAGTCCAGCAGTCCCTGGGACTCCCCATTGGTTCTGGTGTCAAAGAAGGATGGCAGCACCATGTTCTGTGTTGACTACAGGAAATTAAATAGTCACACAGAGTCAGATGCTTACCCCATGCCTAGGACAGATGAAGCCCTAGAGCAACTAGATGGGGCTAAAAATCTCACCACTATTGATCTTACCAAGGGTTACTGGTAGGTGCCCTTGACTCCCAGTGCTAGACAGAGGTCAGCCTTTGTGACTCTTTTTGGCTTGCATGAGTTCACAAAGATGCCCTTTAGAATGCAAAATGCCCCAGTGACTTTCCAGAGACTTGTAGATCATATTCTGGCAGGAGCAGGAGATTTTGCCATTGCTTACCTAGATGATAATTGCCATTCATGGCAAGACCACATTCAGCATGTCAGGGAGGTGCTGGGCAGACTACAGAGGGCAGGGTTGACCATTAAGCCCAGTAAGTATCAGGTGGGTATGGCAGAGGTCTCCAACCTGGGACATAGAATAAACAGTGGTAAGATCAGGCCTGTACCTGCCAAAGTGGCAGCCATTCAGGTATGGCCTGCCCCTGTTACCAAAAAGCAGGTGAGGGCATTCTTATGGACAGTGGGGTACTACAGAAAATGTGTCCCCAATTATAGTACCATAGCTGCTCCCCTCACAGACCTGACATGGAAAAATAAGCCAGATAAGGGAGTGTGGACCCCAGCATGTGAGCAGGCATTCCAGAAGTTTAAAGGCACTTTGAGAGGACCCCCTTTATTAGCCTGTCCAGATTACAGCAAGGAATTTGTTGTGCAGGTGGATGCTTCAACCCATGGAATGAGGGCTGTACTTAACCAGATTTCTTCAGAGGGAGAAGAGCACCCAGTAGTTTATCTCAGTCATAGGCTCCAACCCACAGAGGAATGCTATGCAGCTGTAGAAAAGTAATGTCTAGCCATAGCGGGGGTCTCTGCAGAAACTTCAACCTTATCTGCATGGAAGAAACTTCACTGTAGTTACAGACCATAATCCCTTAACATGGCTACATCGAGCCAGTCAGAAAAATGCCAAGTTACTAAGGTGCAGCATAGGAATGCAAGAATATATGTCAGTGCAGCACCGCAGTGGGGTTAGGAATGCTAACGCAGATGGGCTCTCAAGAGATGGAATGGGGTAAGGTATTCCCAGATAGGTTCAACCAGCTCAAGCAATGTTTCTCAAGGGTCACTTGAGAAACTAGCTTGAGTTCTCGTGGGGGGGGTGAAGCTGACAGCCCAGCTAGCTAGAATTTTGTAAATAATTCTATGTCATTGTAAATATTAGTATTAGGGGTGGGGGCTGTACTTAGCCAGGTTTCCTCAGATGGAGAAGAGCACCCAGTGGTATATCTCAGTTATAGGCTCCAACCTAGGGAGGAATGCTTTGCAGCTGTACAAATGGAATGCCTAACCATAGTGTTGGCACTGCAGAAACTTCAGCCTTATATGTATGGAAGGAAATTCACTGTAGTTACAGACTATAACCCCCTGACGTGGCTATGTCGAGCCAGCCAGCAAAATGCCAAGTTACTAAGGTGGAGCCTAAGGTTGCAAGCATATGATATGACAGGGCAGCACCACAGTGGGGTTAGCAATGCCAACACAGATGGGATCTCAAGACAGGGAATGGGGTAAGGTATTCCCAGATAGGCTTAACCCTCTCAAGCAATGTTTCTCAAGGTTTACTTGAAAACTAGCTTGAGTTTTTGGGGGGGTGGCTGTGACACTGCTAGCCCAGCTATCTGGAATTTTGTAAATAATTACATGTCATTTGTGATTATTGATATGATTTATACAGAACTGTATATTATGTACTGTGCTTCAAGACTGTAACCACAGGATACCCTGCTGGAACACAGAAGACTAACTTACAAAACTTTAAGAAAACAAGTTGAAATTAAGTGCTTTACAATGTGCTATAAAAGTTAGTTTCAATGCAGTAAGAAGACAGGATGTCTAGAGCTAGAAGTTTTTTCTATTGTCTTATTGAGAAGTAGTTACTAGGCTTAAAATGTAAAAGTGTTTTATTGCTTTATGACTTCCTAGCAGCTGCACAGGTCTGAGAGATATGTATTTCTCACACAGAGATGTAAATTATGTTAAGTTTCTGTTTAGCCTGGGAAGATCTGTGCTGAAACTGTTTTTCTCCCACTCCCCCACCCTATTCCTGTTCTGTTCTTAAAGTTGGTAAAACCGGTCTAACAGCTTTTGTGTTATCTGATTGTCTCAAGGCTTGCTGGTATAAAAATAGTCCATGTTTGTAAATCACTGCTTATCATTGCTAGAATCTGCTCTAGAGAGGAGAGGAATGAAGGTCAGCAGGACTAAGACAGAATATGTGTGTGTGAATGAGAGGGAGGATAGAGGAATGGTGAGGATGCAGGAAGTAGAGTTGTTGAAGGTGAATGAGTTTAAGTATTTGGGATCAACAGTTCAGAGTAATGGCGAGTGTGGAAGAGAGGTGAAGAAGAGAGTACAGGCAGGGTGGAATGGGTAGAGAAGAGTTTCAGGAGTCATTTGTGACAGACTGGTACCAGTAAGAGTGAAAGGGAAGGTCTACAAGAGGGTAGTGAGACCAGCTATTTTGTATGGGTTGGAAACGGTGGCACTGACCAAAAGGCAGGAGTCAGAGCTGGAAGTGGCAGAGTTAAAGATGTTAAGATTTGCACTGGGTGTGACAAGGATGGACAAGATTAGGAATCAGTATATTAGAGGGTCAGCCCAGGTTGGACGGTTTGGAGACAAAGTCAGAGAAGCGAGATTGCATTGGTTTGGACATGTGCTGAGGAGGGATGCTGGGTATATTGGGAAAAGGATGCTAAGGATGGAGCTGCCAGGTAAGAGGAAAAGAGGAAGGCCTAAGATGAGGTTTATGGATGTGGTGAGAGAGGACATGCAGGTGGTTGGTGTGACACAGCAATATGCAGAGGACAGGAAGAAATGGAAACAGATGATCCACTGTGGCGACCCCTAATGGGAACAGCCGAAAGAGAAGAAGAAGAAGATCATTGCTAGAATCTCCTTTTTTCTGACTGAGAGTGCTTCTCAAACAATCTGGAAATATAGAGCTGCTAAGTATATTTTTTAGCACTTTAACTGTCCAGAGTTCTGCACTGTCTTAATTTTTGTTTGAATGAATTATTTATATATTTGCTGGCATTGCTTTTGATCTGTGCTGAAACTGTTTTTTTCCAACCCCCAACCCTATTCTTGTTCTGTTCTTAAAGTTGTTGGCTTTTGCAGTGCCCACGTCTACTATAAATTTGATCTGGGACACTCCTCCCAATCCCATCTCTTTAGCTCATTCTATCCAATACATAGATCATTTGGGAAGGCCAAACTCCTTAGTCTCTTAACCTTGAATTATTCTGTCCATAATCTCTCCCTTTTTACTTAAAAAAAGACACTTTATTCAGCTGCTTATATTTTTCTAATTTGTGTTTCTTCCTACTACTCTGTTACTTCATCTTGCTTTGCTTTTTCCTGCTACTTGCTGCCTGTTCTCTAAAGTGTTCAACTGCATTTTCTCTGTTTCATTTATTACTGCTTGTGTATAGCCTGTCTAAATTGTTAAGTGTTATTCTTAAGTGTTATTCTAAGAAAAATGCAGGTAGGTGCGTGCATGAATGGGTGTGCCTTCTTTGAAGGTTGGGCGTCAGGCTGGCAACTCAGCACCGTAAAAATCCACTGCCGATCATTAACGGACTGGAGTTCCACTGTGGTGACCCCTAACCAGGAAAAGCCAAAAGACATTACTATTCTAAGCTCTTAGTTATGGTTTAAGCACTTGGCTTTAGGCCCATCCCTTTGCTCTCCCTAGCCTTTCTCCCTCGGATTCTGACAAATATGGATGAACAATTTCTTACAGTTTCTCCTGACAGGCTGGTTGATATGGACATCCTGAGACAGTGTAGCAACTGCCTCATGTGCACAGACAACCATCTACTACTACGACCTATGAACACAATCTGTGAGAGATGAAATTACATTAGGAACCTAGAGTCCAAGCTCTCTCCTCCTCAAGCCAGTATAGCTGACACTGAAAAGGTTATCATCACAATCACTACACCTCAAACATAACCCCACTACCCACACTTACAGAAACACTTACAGAACACACACCTACATATGTGGAGGTCCTCCACATAAACATACCCAAACAAAGGAGACCTCTGAGGCAAAAATACATGCAATCTCCACAGTGCTCCACACCACATACCATGCACATTCCATACACCTGTGCCTCACAACCACTAAGAATTCACCATAAACCCAACATATTAGTCATATCAGACTCCATTGTGAGACACACAGATGTGCCTATCACCAGGATGGTTAAGGAGAAAGTCACAGTTAGTTGTCTGTCAGGTGCCAGAATCTGCCATATCACACATACACTTAAGTCTCTTAACAACAGGTACTGTTATGACTTTGTCATAGTCCATGTGGGCATGAATGACTTGAGACATACCTCTTTGGACTGTATGAAGAGAGACATGATTGAGCTTGCTGATTATGTGTCCCAGGCAGGTATGTCCCTAGCCTTAAGAAGCATTCTGCCGTCACCCAGAATGATGCCCCAATACAAACAGAAAATTATTGACTTTAACAATTGTCTTACTTTCTGGTGTCATTCCAGGGGGATCCAGTACCTGACAGCCTAGGAAGATATGATCGACAGACCATGATGCTTTGCCAGAGATGGCCTGCATCTATCTCACCTGGGCTTCAGGCTTCTGGCAAAGGCTCTTAACTACCAACATAAAAAATTCAACAAAACACAAATTGAAGGTCATGCTGCTAAACGCTAGGAGTCTAAACATGAAACTGCACTCATTGCAAGCATTCATAACCCTGGAAAATGCTGACATCTGTGCAATCACAGAAACCTGGTTCAAAGCTGAGGATGGTACCCCAATGTTACCTGGTTACTCATCCTATCATACATTCAGACTCCAAACTGTGGGCGGTAAAGCCAAAGGAGGTGGCGTTTTAATATACATTAAAGACATACACACCTCCAGGCTGGTCAAACAGTATGACACACAGGAGACAGTCCAGGTGCCGTTAACTATTGAAAAGACACCTATTCAAATCATAGCTAGCTACTGGCCCCCAAATCTGACTTAAGATGCCCAATCTGCCTATTTGGACCTGTTTGAATCTATCAAGATTCAACCCTTTACCCTGATCCTGGGTGTCTTTAACTTCCCAAACATAGACTGGAAGAACTACTCATGCCAGAACACAAATGCCCAGAGATTCCTTGATTTTGTCAATGCAAATGGTTGGAACAGCTAGTCGATACCCCCACAGAGGGTGATAATATCTTGGACTTAGTATTAACCAACATGAGTAACCACTGCAGCATTCCTATATTATCATCCTCCCTTGTAAGATCTGAAAACAAAGAGGTCGCTTTTGAAGTCACCATCTCCCCAACCCCCCCCCCCCAGCTAGGATCAGGCATAAAAACTTCTCCAAAGCTTACAGCCTCCTGAGGGATGGTATAAACAGCTTCACAGCTCCCTTCCCCTCTGTAGTAACTGACGCCAATACCCAAAACTACACCAAAGCACTATACGAGCAATTATATAGATGCATAGAATCAGAAATACCCGACAGGACTAAATCATCCTCTGCAAAGAAGAGTAAAGCTGTCTAGTGGACATCTGCAATAAATAAACTCTATAACAAAAGGAAAAAAAATTGTTGTCCAAGACCAAGAAGGAGCAGGTGCCTAAATGGAAGCAATGTCTCCTTAGTCTGAACAAGCAAATAAGAGCACTAGTGAAATCATCCAAAGCAAATTTTGAGTCCAAATTAGCCACATCTACTAGAGACAATCATAAGGCCTTCTTCACATATGTCTGCAACCTCAAAGGAAGCACCCAGATCTCTTCAGAACTGGTGGTCAAGGACACCACATATACAAATGCCGTATATATATATAGCAAACTTGCTGGCTGACAGATTCAGTGGAAACTTTACCTGTCTGTCTCCCCTATCAGTAAATCAGGACATCCCCATTACCTGCCCCCTTCCCCTTATATCTAGGGAACAGGTCATCACTGCTCTCTCAAAGGCAAAAAATACATCTTCCATGGGACCTGATAACATCCCAGGCTGCATCTTATGTGAACTCAGGCAGGAACCTGCAGCACCATTAGGCACCCTATTCAACCAAAGCCTGAGTACTGCCATCAACCCAGCTGACTAGAGGACAGCCACTGTCATCCCTTTACACAAAGGTGGAGCGTCCACTGATCCAGGAAATTATAGACCCATCAGCCTAACTAGCCTGATCTGCAAGGCCATGCAATGGTTTCTCATGGACCTCATTAACAAGGGCATTGGCAGCCTCCAAACACTTGATCCTATACAGTTTGGCTTCATCAAGGGAGGTCATGTCTGCTAAATTTTCTTTGAGATAGTCACCAAAGCCATGGACGAGGGGAAGACTGTGCACACCACCTACCTTGACCTGGTCAAAGCCTTTGACACTATTCCCCACTCGGGCATAATAGATAAAGTCTCTCAACTAGACATTAATCCATATGCTACCAGATGGGTAGCAAACTGGCTCACTGATAGAACCCACGTAGTCAAAATAGGGGAAGCCACTTCAAACAGTAGACCCGTAACAAGCGTTGTACCTCAGGGTTCGGTCTTGGGGCCTCTGTTATTTGGGATATACTATTCTGAGGTGCAGACTAAAAACAGTGGGCTATGGCTGACCAGGTTTGCAGATGACTGCAAGCTGGGTGCTGTCAGCAATTCCCCTAGTGATGTGAACATTCTCCAAGAGGGTCTCACTCAGACAAATGACTGGTGCCAGAAACATGGCCTCAAGCTGAATACCAAAAAAAGCATCTTCATCCCCTTTGAGGAGAGTGATGTCCCCACAAATTATCACATTAATAACAATGTCCTAAGCACTCAATCAGTCATGAGTGACTTGGGCACCCAGGTTGATAGCAACCTGACTTTTGACCACCATGTTGCTTCCAATGTATGGAAAGCCTTCTACATGGCCCACCTCATAAGTAAGGGTAACTCATCCAGGAACAAGGACGTCATAACATCCCTGTATTCTTCCCTTATAAGGCCCAATATTGAGTACAATGCACCTTTTGGCATGTACCTCACAAGGCACATGCAGCTGCTGGAGAGACCACAGAGGTCCCTTCCCAGGAGAATCCAGGGCCTCAAACATCTACCATACACAGATTGGCTAAAAGCCCTATCCCTCTATTCAGTTTCATACAGACTCCTCAGAGGGGACCTCTGTCTGGCATACAAGGCAATCATGGACTCCCACCTTGATGGGACTGCTGCATATCCACAAGTCAAGCTCCACTCGAGTAACCCACATGCGTGGCCTCAACCTGGTCTGTGGCATCAACAGGACTTGTTGGTGGGACAGTCTGTGTCCCAGATACTCCCTCATCTATGGAATAGACTCTCCACATCAAGCAGAGTACCTCTTTACCCCTTTTTAAGAGCAACCTGGATAACTGGATGGTAAGTACAAAATATACCCTGACATTCCACCCATGTCCCTGCTGCACAGGGGCATTGGGTGCTGATTTGTCTAAACATGGGATAAACTCTTGGTTAATCTTATAAGGGCCTCAGGGCGAATAGCCTAGTAACCTCCTATGATCCTATGATCCTAAAGCCAGGTGACAAAAAGTGATGTCATCCAAGCTAACCCAGCAGTAATATTTGATATTGATTTAAAAACTCTCTGAGAGAGAGACTGTGCATTTTCTATTTTGTCTTTGACCTGGAAACATCCATTCATCATCAGCTTCATCTGTACTTGCCTGTCTGTAAGTAGGTTTCAGGGCATAGTTTCTCTTTTAGATATAGATAGGAATATAGTGAAGATTAGTTTAGATGTTTTCTGTATTTATTTGAGACTGTCCTGGAATGTTGTTTTAAAATAGTTCCTGTGATTTATAACTTTGAATTCACTGTGTTGAGTTACTGAGTATTGTCTTGTTCTTTTATTATTTATTATTAAATATATTTAAGCCTATATTTGTGGCTGATATTTGTGAGACATATTTAAGTTCTGAGAGTACTTTCATATGTTATTTGGTGATACTGTACAGGCCACTCCTAAATAGTCTTGTTCTTAGTCAAAACTACCATTTTGATAATTGTAACATTGCACAGTAGGATTGCGCACCCTTTGTAAGGGCCTTATAGTAGCTTATAAGAAGGGGTTGGTGGCAGTGGAAACTACCTTATAGTCTGGGCAGAAGGGTGCATAGCTAGTAAACCTGTGCCAATCTTCCCTAGATGTGTATGTGTGTTTGTATAGAAACTAAATCTCAAAGTATTTGTGTGTCAGCTACTTGGGCAGGGACAAAAAGCACTGGTTGGACAGAGAGGGTGCTGGCGGTCTTGTTTTGGCCCCTCAACTGAGATCTTAACCCTAAAGCTGTGCCAGGGGGAGTCTTATTGGGGATCTGGAGAAAAAGGGAGAAACCAGCCCCAGACTGACTGTGATCCCTGTGTGCTCTTAAAGGTAATTGTACTTTACTGTGTGTGTACTTGTAATCCTCCCAGTGTGTAAGTCCCTCACTGTTGCCAGTGGTGAGGATTGAGGCTCCTTGATTACTGCGCCAGTGCAGGGGTGTCACAACTATGTCTAAGGCAGGATGATAGAGGCAGTAGCAGGGACACAGAAGAAAAGGTATAACAGACTCAAGACTGCAAAGGAGGTGCCGATAAAATCAGGGCTGCAGAGTGCAATGGAAAAGGGGGTATGAGGGGTACACACAAGTATCAACATAAAGTGCTAGAAGAGGGCTAGACAGGTGTGATATAGAAAAGTAGCAAGATATGCCAACCAGAAACAGATCATCTAGCAAAGTTTCATTATGGATGTGTTCTATAATGCAAATGTTATGGAAAAAACACCCCTACAACCTTGAGGGGATTTGAACTCATGATCCTGTACACTGACATACTACCAATTACTTTACTCAGAAGCTGAACCACAGAAGCAGCCACAACAAAGGTGTCAGTGAAGCACATAGCAGGTGATTGTTTCATCTTTTCAGAGTGAAAAAATGCCATACCCCATGACCGACTGTAGCAAGCATTTTACTGACAAGCTGAGATAAGAAAGCAGTTACAATATATGTGTTAGTGAAGCTCATAGCCTGTGACTGTTACACTTTTATGGAATGGGAAAAACAACACAATTATGAAGACATGTGAGGTATTATGTGTACTGTCATTGTATTAAGTACTTTACTAACAAGATGAGCCAGAAGAACAGTCATTAAAAAGGTCTGAACTTTACTGCATTTTATATTTGTAAATTGCTGCACAAAGACACTCAGCTCCTTTGTGTGATGTATGCCAGCTGAGGCCAATATACTTAGTGGAAGACAGTGACTGGATTTAGTCATTGTGTTACAATGAGCAGTGACATTTTTATTGGTTGTACATGGGTATAAACAATGCTTTTCGTGACCTGTCACACATAGTATGATAACAAGAATATAAGTGATTTCAAAGCTTTATATGGGCGCATGTGAAGTGTGTTAATCTATTTTTCTGGCCAGATTAAGGGTTGGAAATGGGAGTACAGGAAAGAGGTGCAAAGGGTAAGCAAGCAGGGGGGTAGAACAGAAGGTGGGCAAATAAGGAATGAGAAGGATGGAGATGAAGTAGAAGATATTTTTTTTGTGGGACAGGCAGCTATTTTATATTTATCAAGAAAAGAGTAAGTTTGGGAAGGAAGGAAGGAAGGAAGGGGTATAAGGGAAAGGTAAGAGGGTTAGGTTAGGTAGCAGAGGAAGACAGACATGACTGACAGGGTGAATGTTAACACAGTGAGGGAATGGGAACACAATGCTGAAGGATATATTAGACAAAAAGAGGGAAGGAAATGCTGACAGAAGCATTGTAAAACTAACAAAGGTGGGCATAGACACAAAAGGGATGGAAACACTAGGTTGGCAGATAGCGCTGGGTGTTCACAGTTGTAGTCGCTGATACCCAGTGGGAGATTCCCCATCACCCTGGATACTTTAAACTTTGGGCTCTAGTTTAGAAGACAGAGCCAGTGTTGCTCAGGGATGTGACTCAATGAGTCACAGGGTCAGCTTCTCCATTTGGCCAAGTTGGACATCTAACTTCCTGTCTATGATATCCCCCCACAGTCTTTGTCAGTTGCTGATGGGTGACAAAGGCATTGTCTCCACTCTCAGTGCTGGTAATGTACTGTACCAGCTTCCAGTGCAGGGGGTGCAGGTATGGCAGAAGGTGTGGAGGCAACTCTGGCAGACTGAAACCCAGATATGCTGGGTGCCAGTGGTGATGGTGGGACTGCTGCTGTGGCCACCTGGGGTGGTGGGGCTGACAGGCCTTGGTAGTGGGTGAATTCCAGCTCACTGTGTGCTGCATATCATAGTAGAATAAATGGAGATAAACAAAATAAGAAAAATAAATGTATGCAACAGAAAGGATAGTAGCAAAGGAGGTTCGGAGAGAAATACAAACCTAATGAAAAAATATGCTCCGTGCTCTGCTGATACTCATACATTTAAACATAATATAGTTGATGGCCCAAACATTTTACATGAATTTAGCAAGACTCTTAGTATATATCTATACACTTCATGACACAGGAATGGTAGTAAGTGTGGTAGAACGAGTGTGCACTCATGTGGGCAACTCAGTACTGAAGAGATGGACCGCATGCTCACCTGGCATAAAGAGGGAAGTATAGTATTAATTAGGCAGACCACTGTGAGTGGGCACATACAGCAAAGTGCCAGTCCTTTCTTCGTATGTGGAAGGTAAGGGTTGGTGGGGAAAGCAGTGAGAGAAGACTATGGATGGGACAGAGGAAGAAGGATTTATAATTGCTCGTATCTTCCAATGCCAGCATAAGTTCATGGAAGCCTTTGTTTTCATGATGGTATTTTTCAGTACCTGGGGGTAACCTTTTGTGTAGACCATGATTTGTGGGATTCAAGTTTTGCTATATATATTCTAATGAACTCTTTCTTTTTATTGTATTTTTTATTTATGCATGTTGACCACCATGCAGATTTGCTCTTTCCCTTCCCATTTTGTTCAGTTTTGCGAGGAATGACAAATGTATACAGTTTTATAGGTGAGTGTAGAATTTATTTGCATAATTAGTTAGCCATGAGAATATTTGGGGGTGTATTATTATATGACAGTAAGAGAAAATAAATGTACATGTAGTGTTAGTGAATATTTTAAGACTGGAAAGAATTTTTGCTGTTTGGACATATTTGTAAGATTGCCACAATTCACTTAACTCATTTATTTGCTCTTGATATGATTACTTGATGTGTTTTTTATTTATGAGACAAAAAAAATTGCAAGGGATTTATAGACTACAATTTGTAGAGTTACAAGTTCATTTTGAGAATAAGTTACATTTGAAGAACTTTCCAGAACAATTTTTTTGTTTCCAGTGACTTACTGTAAGGAGATAGGAAGAGTATATTAGTGATTACTTTCTGTATTTGAGAATGCTTACTGTTCATGTCAAGTTTTTAAACATACATCTGAGGAAGGCAGTGAGTATGATTATGTACACTGATTTAGTGATGTTTGGAGGGCTAGGTAGTTGTCCATTTGTTGGTACAGTATTAGTGCCATGTCCAGTTTTGTTTTGTGTTTATCAGATTGGACAGCTCTGTGTGAAGTACGTTAGAGTTCCCTTATGAAATAGCCAGATGCAAGCTCTGATGTTTTATTGTAGTTCTGTTCTAGTTTTGAGGACTGAGTAGAGCAGACATTTGTCAGAATAGTTGATATGTCTATGAGATTAGAGATACAAATAACCTGGCTATGTTGATATGGTCACAGGAAGTCATGAACTGCTTAGCCCTATATTTAGTTTTTGATTTGTTTTCACCGTTATCTTAAAATGTTGGTAAAGTTTAATCATGGTTATGTTAGTATTCTAGTAAATTAAATTTTTAACCAGCTGTGGTTTCAAATATTGTGCTTTGCTGTGTGGTAATTTAACTTTTTAACCACTTCAGCAGGGGTGCTGCTTTTAGATAATGCTGAAAATCTATAGAGGCGACTTATATGGAAGGCGTCATTGATTTTGTTTTTATTACATTTGTTTACTGGGTAGTACCTTACTGGGCCAATAGCTCATTTTCAGTGGAGAAATGGGGAGAAAAGCTCCAACAAAAAGCAAGACATAGAATAATAAAGAAATACAAAGCAATAAAGAATTTACAATAACTAGTTCTGACAGATACAATACATGAGTTAGCTGAGTTCATTACATCATAGGAGCAAAATTAGAATGCGAGCTACAAATTCTTGATAACAGAGTAATTTGTGAGCGGTCAGTTGGCATGCAACATGAAAATAAATTACATACATAGTGAAATAGTGTGTGAACAAGTATAATTGAAATATTAAAAAAAGATTTAAATTTATAAGGAGACAAATAATTTTTATAAGATCAAAAGTAACTGCAGCTGTAAGAGGAGGAAGAGCATTGGCGAGAAGAATAGTAGGAGAGAGAGGAAGTTTATCCAGGAGGACTACAGGGGCAGATTCAGTTGCTTTTAAGATATTCTTTTATTTTAGTATTAAAAGAGGAATGGCAGGTGGTGCTTTGTATGTTTTGGGGAAGAGCATTCCAGTATTTCACTATTTTGTTTGAATAGAGGGAGTCACCATGGTAGTTATGAGATTGTGTGATTTTGAATAGAGTCCTTTTGGATGACCTAAGGGACCTGCTGTTGACCTGTAGTTGAGCCAAGGTTGAGATTCTGGGGTAGCAATTGGGGCTGTATATTATTTTGTGGGTGAGGGTAAGTTGGTTTAATGCTAACAGGTTTGTAAGTTCTAGCCAGTTTAATTGTTGAAGAGCAGAACAGTGATGAGCTTTATGAGGATGATTGGCTGCGAATTTTGCAATTTTGTTATAGCAGGATTCAAGGTTGTGAAGGTCTTCCTTGCGTACATTGGTGAAGCTGAGTGAGCAATAGAGAAGGGTGAATAGAAGCTGTGATCTACCAGTGGCTAGTCTGGCTTGGTGGGTTAAGTAATGTTTGGCCCTGAAGAGAGCACCGAGTTTAGCATAGACTTTTTTAATACTTAGGGAGATATGACTATCACATTTGAGGCAGTCATCTATTTTGTAATACCTAGGAGCTTTGCCTGGTCTGTAGGCTCAATTTTGATACCATTGTCTGATTGTATAGTGGGGGGTGGGGAGTGCTGCATGGTTGTTTTGTTTGTAAAAATCATTAACTTAGTCTTATTAGGGTTAAGGATGAGTTGGTGGTTTGATAGGTAAGTTTCAGTTTCCTGGAATGCTTTTTGCATATTGTCTAGTAGTTCTTGTGGGGAATGAGCTGAGCAGATAAGAGATGCATCATCTGCGTATTGAATGATTGAGGCATGTTGGGTTGCTTAGTTGAGGTTATTTGTGAAGATGATAAAGAGTAGGGGGCCAAGAATAGAACCTTGGGGTACACCACTGGATACAGGTAGTACAGGGGGAGAGATTTGTTCTCCCATCCTACCCAGAATGATATCACAGTACAGCAGAAAATGATTGATTTCAACAATTGGCTAAGTTTCCGGTGCCATTCTAAGGGGAACCAGTATCTGTCTGCCTGAGATGATATAATTGACAAACTTTGATGCTTTGCCAGAGATGGCCTGCATCTGTCACCCCTGGGCTTCCAGATACTGGCCAAGGCTTTTGCCAACCTCTATAGTGCCTTTTTAGGTGGTGTTCCAAAGACCAAATTACCACCGTGACAGCTACAAACAAATGCAATCTGAGGGTCATGCTGATCAATGCTAGAAGTCTACATATCAAAATGCGCTCACTCAAAGCAATCCTTAAAATGCAGAACATTGACATTTGTGCTGTAACAGAGACCCGGTTCAAGGCAGCAGAAAGCACCCCTGCACTACCAGGCTATAACTCATTCCACACCTTTCGGCCCCAGAACTTGGACCAAAGCTCCAAAAGTTGTGGTGTTTCCATATTCATAAAGGATGCGCACACCTCCTGACTGGTAGCCCAACATAACGCATAAGAGATACTTCAGGTGCAGCTAACATTGGGTAAGACAGCAATTCAGGTTGTAGCCTGCTGTAGGTCGCCAACCATGTCCCAAGACTCACACTCCACATTCCTTAGCACCCTGGAGAATATTAGGGTCCAACCTAACACTCACTTACTAGGTGACTTCAACTAACCCTCCATTAACTGGGAAACCTACTCATGTACGAATACACTTGCCCAACGTTTCCTGGAGTTCATTAATTCCAATGCCCTGGACCAGCTAGTTCTTACCCCCTCCAGAGGTAGCAACATCCGTGACCTGGTCATTACTAACATGGGTGACCATTGCTCTACACCAATAGTCAGGTCTTCTCTGGTTAGATCCGACCACAAACTAATCATCTTGGAAATCCACATGAAAAACTTCTCCAAAGCTAACTTTAGGTTCCTAAAAACAGAGGTGGCTAACTTCACGGCACCCATGGAAATGGAGAATAGTTGTATGACCCCCAAATCATACACCCATGCATTGCACGAACATGTACACAAATGCATGGATCTTGCCATACCCAATAGAACCAAGGCGCTCTCCTCCAAAAAAGGAAGCCAATATGGTGTTCCCCTGCCTTAAACAAACTCTACAACAGAGGGAGGAAACTGATGCGGAATAAGGTGAAGTCCCAAGACTGGAAAAACTCCCTTATCAGCATCAACAAAAAGTTGAAATCCCTCATTAAATCCTCTAAAGCTAGCTATGAAAACAGAATTGCAGCAGATGGCAAACCACAATGCCTTCTATAGTTATGTAATGAATTTCCATGGCAATACCCAGATTTGCTCTGAGCTACTGCACAATGGTACCTGCTATACCGAGCCAACAGATATTGCCAGTATACTAGCCAACAGATTCAGTGTCGACTTTACCCCTCTCCCCCCCAAAGGACCAATCACAATACCAATACATTACCAGGCACCCAGTATTACTGCTGCATAGGTTAAAACAGCACTGTCCAAGTTCAGGAATACAGCTTCTATGGGACCTGACGATAACCCTGTCTGTGTTCTATATGAACTACAGTATGAACTGGCACCTCACCTGTGTGCCCTGTTCAATCACAGCCTAACCTCAGGCTTTGTCCCTACCAAATGGCTCACTGTTACAGTCATCCCTCTCCACAAAGGAGGAGTGACTACAGACCCTGGGAACTATCGCCACATTAGCCTGACGAGCCTGATATGCAAAGCAATGGAAATTATCATCATGGACCTAATAAACAAGGATATAGGGAATCTCCAAACTCTGGATCCCAGACAGTTTGGTTTGTGAAGGGTAGCTCATGCCTGCACAACTTGGTCAACTTCAGTCACCAGAGCTGTGGATGAAGGCAAGATGATTCATACAGCCTACCTTGATCTGGCCAAGGCTTTCGACACCATTCCCTACTCAGGAATCATAGAAAATCTCACCAAGCTAGGCATCAACCCCTATATCACTAGGTGGGTTGCAAACTGGCTCACATATAGAACCCACAGTGTGAAAGTAGCTGACTCCAAGTCAGACTGCTAACTAGTCATGAGTGGAGTCCCACAGGGTTCGGTCCTGGGTCCTCTCTCGTTTAGTATCTACTTTTCTGAAGTCCAGGCCAACAAGAAGGGACTCTGGCTCACAAAATTCACAAACAATTGCAAGTTTGGAGCTATTATTAACTCCCCAAGTGATGTTGACATCCTACAGAATGGCCTCACTGAGACCAACGACTGGTGTCAGAACCATGGCCTTAAGCTCAATGCCAAAAAATGTGCTGTCATTCCCTTTGGGAAAAAACCCGGTTCCCATGAATTACCACATTGATGGTAGTCCACTGAACACAGAAGGCGTTATAAGAGATCTGGGAACAACCTGTCTTTTGATCACCACCTTGCCACTGTGGTCAGAAAATCCTTCTATGTGGCACATCTCATTACTAAAAGTTTTGTATCCAGGAAGAAAGAGGTCATTGTCTCCCTCTACTCTTCCCTCATTAGGTCAATCATCAAGTACAATGCCCCATTTGGCATGTACCTCACTAGACACCTGCAAGAACTGGAGAAGCCACAAAAGTACCTCACAAAGAGGATCCTAGGCCTTAAACACTTGTCCTATATGGCCAGACAAAATACTCCAACTATTCTCTGTCTCATATCGCCTACTTATAGGCAATCTCTGCTTGACTTACAAAGCTATGTCTGATCCAGCTTTGTTAGAAATGCTACATCTAAAGAAATCCCAGTCCCTCCACACCACAAAGTCCGGAGACCTCAGCCTCATTACCACAATTAACAGAACATGCTGGAGGGACAGGTTCATAACCCAGAGACTGCCCATGCTATGGAATATACTTCCTATACATGTCAAGCAGAGCACCTCGCTGACCCTCTTCAAGAGAAATTTTGATGAGTGGATGAAAAACAGAAAATTCACCCCAGGGATAACACCAGTAGCTCTACCTGACAGAGGCACTGGGAACTAAGGTCGGGTGGCACCATACCAGGGTAATCCTATAGCTAGGCTTGTAAAGGCCCCAGGGCCTATTACCTAGTACACAACTATGAACCTATGAACCATTTAGTAGCTTGTTGGTGGTTTGATAGATAACTGTGAAACCAAGCCAAGGGGGCAGAACTGAAACTGTAAGTAACAAGTTTAACTAGCAGTTGGTGGGAAATGGTGTCAAATGCTTTTGACATGTCCAGGAAAATTGCAGAGATTATTTGCCCATTGTTCATTTGTTGATGAATAGAGTTTGTGAAAGATAATAAGGCTGTGTTAGTACTATATGAGGCTCTAAAACCATGCTGGGTATCAGATAGGAGGTTATTACTGCTTAGGTGGTTGAGGAGTTGTAGCTGAATACATTTCTCTAGGATTTTGGATTAGATTTTATAAATATTTATAATTTTGAATTCAATATATGAGAAACTTTTGGCAAAGCTCAAGTGTAGTACAATGGGATTTCTAATGTACAAGTTACAGTGGGAGAAGGGAAAAGCATAAATGTAATAGACATAACCCCCAAACTTCAATATGAACCGTATCCTAGGCTATAAAGTCTTACCATGCCAATCACTGTCTCAGGAACCACAATGCCTTGCTATTGATAAGGCATTTCTTCACACTCATTGTGGGAGAGACACTATTCCTGAAGTCAGAATGCATGTTACCGACCAGAATTCCTTTTGCAAACAGCTTAAAAACAAACTTCTTATGAAAAAAGCAAAATGTACATATTTATTAGGTGTGGATGATTTACTGAATGACACTATAGTACCCCATTATACCTCTTGTTACTCCTTGCAGTTTTTATTGGTTTAACCTTCTTACTGTGATAAATTGCTGCACATTTTAATGTTGTAAATACGTCCATATTACTTATCTTACCTTTCAATGTTGTGTTTTATTTATACAAATACATCATTATATTCACTTTAGCTAACTCAAAATTATGTATTATGTGGCCTTGCCATATGTATCATTGTATCAACTCCTACACTGCATTTCATTTTTTTCAATTTTTTTTCATTTTTGGTTGTATTTCTTGTATTGCCCATGTATTTTATTGTTTATATTTGTTTCTGCTGCCAGTGAGATCTGGGTTCTTCTTGTATGTCTTGTACTTGCCTTATGGCAAAGGGTCCTTCAACCTACTAATTCCTCCCACTTAACAAACTCCAATCAAATAAAATAAACTAGAAGGCCAGGTACTAAGATAACAGAGTCCAAAGTCATTTTTTTTTGCTCTTATCAAAGATTTCTCATAACCAAATGCTAGTATTGCTGTAGTAGTGTGTGATTTTGTGGTACAAAACTAAAATCTCTGGGTATAAACCTTGAACTGAGTGCTGCCTTTCTTTACACAGTACAGCTCTGCAAGATCTCACAGAAGTGTTTTGAACCTGTAGACAGTCAGACAGAGTAGGAAGAAATGAAGACAAGGCAGGGTTTCTTTTAAATGATTGAGCATACCCCATGAAAGGTTGGACTGCTTATCGACCCTGTCAGTACAATATCCTGTCAGGTTGGACACTTTAATGCGCTGCATGCAGAAACCTTATACAGTCATGTAACAGTGGCAAAGAACAATCTAGCTTCTCATTAACCAAAACACATAAAAACAAATGTCTGTTCTTCAACTGTATTAACCAAGTGAATGCATTTAAATACATTTTAAAGTATGACAAAGGTAACAGTATATGCAAGAAGCCAATTAGGTAAATGTAATAAACAGTACACACTCTTTCTCAGTGAAATGCATACAGCTCTCCGGGAGGTTCCATCCCCACAATAAACTTTGTTATGTGTTGTAGCTTCAGCTTTACTTGGATAATATTGGCTAATGTTGAACTAACTGTCATCATTGCATTAGAAAGAGGGGGTGGGATGTCTACGGACTCATTATCAGCATGGGGCATTACATCACCACTTCAGTTATGCAGGATTAGTGAACACAGCAAAGCACGTTCTCGAGCTATGAAATGCCTCTTTTATATTATAATTTTCTATTGACCTGTGCTGCTTATTTCATTGAAATACTGGCATAAAGACAACAGTATAGCCTCGAGCAAAATCTAAGCTGCTTCACATCAATAATTGTACACAATCAAAAGACGGAAGCTGTTTTGTGGAACAGTTCTTTGGATTTTAATATTGGACATAGCAGTAAAGAGCAAACTGAATTCATGTCAATTAACAGAAACTGTAAAACACAAATCTACAATAACTGGTACAAAATAATGGTGAACCACAAAAAAAAACTAGGATGAAAATAAAACAGGTGTTTTTGCTTGTGGCAAGTTCCCTTACACCCCCATGTGGAAGCAGTCATTTTATATACTAACTGGATAGTGGGAAAGGACAAACTCACCAAAAATCTGATACCCCATTTTTGTACCACATTTGCAGCAATTGGCTGTCAAAAGTACTGTGTTATAATAAAGCAACAAGCAATACAACAAATCTTGGAAAAGAGGAAAAACATTTTAAAAATACAACTAAAAAATGAATGAAATTTGCACATACATTAGCAACAAAATATAAGTTTCACAGTAACACTTGGCAACAAGCAATACAGCAAATCTTGGAAAAGAGGAAAAACATTTTAAAAATACAACACAAAAAATGAATGGAATTTACACATACATTAGCAACACAATATAAGTTTCACAGTAACACTATACAAAGTATAATCAAAAATAAACTTCAGAAAAAGCAGAACTTCAACAATCTTGGATTACTTAGAGTATATTCAATTAAAGTGACATCAACAAAACTGTGTGTTAAATCACTGTCACTAATTCCCTTCACATAACTGCATTCAGTCCTGTAACCACATTCCTTATCAGGCTACAAAGGTAACATTGAACACTTTATCATACCCAAGATGAGTATCACACTGTGCTGTGCTATAAATTCAACACAATTTCTATATGAACTGTAATCATAACCCTTACCACTGTCACTGCATGTCCACCAACATAAATAAATTGTCTCTGATCCTACCCAACACTAATAAACACAAGCAGTAAATGACAAACACAGGTTTGGGGAATGGGGCAATTGTCTAACCATAATAATCCCTAAATAGTTACAGTTAATGAAGTCTTAAGAGTGCAGGTGTCATTAGTGACCTCATCCACTAATATTCTGTGATACTGGAGTGGTGGGGTATAAAATCCCACAATTACAAAGAGCCAAACTAAAGACAAGGATCTCTTTATTTGTACCATATAAAAAGGTACATTATTTCCAATGTTCATTTAAAATCTAACCCCCCCCCACCCAGCAGCAACTAAACTAAAAAAATTTCTCCAAAGCAGATTATAACCTCTTACGGGATGGTATAAATAGCTTCACTGCACCCCCCCCCCTCAGATGGAGCTGGCAACTATGCCATTCAACACCAATGCTTTATACAAACACCTGTATAACTGCATTGACTTGGCCATACTTGATAGGACCAAAACGTGCTCCTCAAGGAAGAGAAAATCTGCCTTATGAACAACTGCCATTAACAGGCTTTACAATAAGAGGAAGAGATTGCTGTCTAAGAGGAAGAGAGAGTAAGTCCTAAACTGGAAACACTCCCCCCTCAGCTTAAACAAGCAAATAAGACTTCTTGTGAAGCCCTCCAAAGGAAACTATGAATCCAAATTAGCTTCCTCAAAAAAGGCCAACCATAAGGCATTCTTTAGTTACATCCATAACCTAAAAGCAAACGCCCAGATTTGTGCTGAACCGGTTGTTAATGATACCACATATTCTGAGCCTGTGGACATAGCTAACCTGTTGGCCGACAGGATCTGTGAAAACTTCACTCCCTAGTCCCTGCCACACATACATCCCAACCACCTGTCCCCTATCTTGTATCTCTAAAGAGCAGGTCATAAACATCCTCTCTAAGGTGAAAAACACAGCATCTATGGGACCTGATAACATCCCAGGCTGTGTCCTACATGGAGTCCAACAAGAATTAGTAACACCACTGGGTACTGTTTTCAGTCATAGTCTAGGTACCAGCTTCATCCCAGCTGAATGGAAAATGGCCACTGTTATTCCCTTGCACAAAGGTGGTGCCTTCCACTAACCCTAGGAATTATAGACCTAGTAGCCTGACTAGCCTTATCTGCAAGGCCATGGAGCGAATCATCATGGTCCTGATCAGCAAAGATATAGGTAATCTCCAAACACTTGACCCTACTTAGTTTGGATTTATCAAAGGGAGATCATGCCTGTTAAACCTGGTGGACTTCTTTGAGACAGTCATCAAGGCCCTGGATGAGGGGAAATCTGTGCATACACCCTACCTAGACTTAGAGAAGGCTTTTGACACTACCCTCTACTCAGGCATTATTGACAAACTCACCCAGCTAGGTATCAACTCTTACAACTTTTATATCATTAGATGGGTTGCTAATTGGCTCACTGATAGAACACATATAGTCAAAACAGGGGAATCCACCTCCAACAGCAGACCTGTAACCAGTGGTGTTCCACAGGGATCAGTCCTGGGACCTCTACATCTATTTCTCTGAAGTACAAGCAAAAATGATAGGTCTGTAACTGACAAAGTTTGCTGATGACTGTAAAATGGGGGCAGACATAGAATCTCCAAGTGATGTCAACATCCTACAAGAGGGTCTTACACAAACAAATGATTGTTCCCAAAGTCATGGCCTTAAACTCAATGCAAAAAATTATTATTATCCCTTTTGGTAAGAGTGATGTTCCTGTATGCTACCACATTAATAGCAACACCCAAAGTACGCACTCAGTAGTGAGAGACCTGAGCATACAGGTTGAGAACACCCTTACCTTTGATCACCATGTCTCCACAATGGTAAGAAGGGCATTCTATATTGCTCATCTCATAAGTAAGGGCATTGCCTCCAGAAAAAAAAGAAGTTATAACCTCCCTGTACTCTGCCCTCATCAGGCCAATAATTGAGTAGAATGCCCCTTTTGGTATGTATCTTTCTAAGCACCTGCAGCAGTTGGAGAGACCACAAATGTTCCTCACAAGGAAAAATTAAGGTCTTCAGCATCTATCCTATGTAGACAGTCTGAAATCACTGTCACTTTATTGTGTTTCATACAGACTACTCAGAGATGATCTCTGCCTTGCATATAAGGCAATCGCTGACAGTACCTTTTGGAAATGCTGTATATCTGCACGTCAGATGGTACACGGGTTACTCACTCTGAAGACCTTAACCTGGTATGTGACAATATAACCTGCTGGAAGGACAGATTTGTCTCTCTGAGATTATTACACACTTGGAACAGACTCCCACTTCATGTCAAACAGAGCACCTCACTGGCTCTATTCAAATGCAGTCTGGATGAATGGATGGGTAACTATAAATTCACCCAGGGGGTTCCACCTGTGTCCCTCTTCAACAGGTGCAATAGGTGCTGATCATGGAAGTAAGGGTAGAACTTGGCTAGGTTTACAAGGGCCCTAAGACCATTAGCCTAGTAACTTTCTATGATCCTGTGATCCTATGTGACTCATAAAATACTGTATATTTGTTTATTTAATTATTCATTAATCATTCATTTATGTACGTGTATATATTTATTTACTTATTAATTAAAATTTGCTAACATTGAAGTCCACTTACCACAAGCTATTGATAAGTTTTAATGGCATACAAATGTCTGTACACCCATTGTGACAGCTTATGATTACCTATATAAAATACCTTATGGCTGTCAGATAATGCCAAGTATACCACAAAGATGGCATTACAGTCATTGTGACCTGAAGGTTCAACAATTTGTTAAGCACAGAATTATTAATAGACAATACTTGTGAGATATGATAGTTTGCATACAAACAAAGTACCAATTTAAAATTAAGCTTAAAAAAGTAAACCTTTAAAGGGCAATATTAACACAGATGCAAAGAAACCTACATGAACATATCATTGTGGATCTTTATGGTACTCCCTATTCTGCCATAAGCAATATGGACAGAAAAACTGGGGTGTTCAGCTAATATGTACAGCAACATTGCTAACAGGTCCTGTAAATGTCCTACACAAATTTCCAAATTCTGAAAAGAGGTATTAATCCTAGGTAACTTAGGTAATGTTCTGCTACTTTCTGGGGAGAATTGTAACAGGGTTCCCTTTTCCGAAGTTTAACTATTCCCAGTTTATTATTAATCATAAATCCTATAATACCTCACTAAATTGGCTTCTTACACTTTTCCAGTCTTACCAATATGTTCAGCCTGTAAGACTGGGATTGCATAGGCCAAACCCTTCTTATGGAATCACCACAAACTACAACAGATTTGGGGTAAGGTGATGGTAAGTCTCTTAAGGGTAAAACCCCTCATTTCAGAATTATTTGCCTAATAAGTATGAGGTGTGGGAATATTAGTCTTCATTGTTTTGTGGTATTGGTTACCATGTCTTTATTGATAAAATATGAACTAGTTAAAGCTAGCCATTATGGGAAAACTTTTTCTTATTCTTCTTCTTTCGGCTATTCCCGGTTAGGGGTCACCACAGCGGATCACCTGTCCGCTCATGATTGGCAGTGGAGTTTTACAGTGTCAAGTTGCCAGCCCAGTGCCCAACCTTCCACAGAAGGCACATGCACACACACTCACACCTAGGGCCAATTTAGAGTGTCCAATCCACCTACAGCATGTTTTTGGGATGTGGGAGGAAACCGGAGCACCCAGAGGAAACCCACGCAACCACAGGGAGAACATGCAGACTCCGCACAGAAGGCACCCCAGCCAAGGATCAAACCAGAGAACCTCTTGCTGTGAGGCAGCAATGCTAACTGCTGCACCACCGCATGAGTGAAAATATATATAAGTCTTGAAGTTTTACAAGTACTCTGACAAATGTAAATTCTTCAAGCAACACTGTAATCTGTGTAATGACGTCATGAATATTGATACTGGGTTATAAGACCCAATGGATGGATTGACTTGTAGTTTACCATTGACATCATTTACTGATATAACACATTTTGTTTATTCATGGTGAGTGAGCATATGCTATGTTTAAGACATGACTCCACCACGCATGAATGAATACATACTAGGTTTCCTTATTTGTATCACATGTAAGGTTGTTCTTGGGTAATAGATTAGAAAGTTTGATGATTTTTTTTTTGTACTCTTGTGGTGTATTAGAGAGTTTGCAGGTACTCTTAACAAAACTCAGTAAATGTTGTTGTTGTGTCTTTCGGCTTTTCCCGGTTAGGGGTCGCCACAGCGGAACTCCGGTCTGCTAATGATTGGTAGTTGATTTTTATGTGCCGAGTTACCAGCCCTGATGCACAACCTTCAACGAAGGTATGCCCATTCAAACATGTCTCCATACAGAAGACGCTCTAGCTGAGAATCAAACTGGACAGCATCTGACTGTGAGGCGACAACGCTACTGCAGCACCACCACTGCGGTTCAACAAAACTCAATAAATGTAATTCTTGATATTATGCTGTGACTTCATTGGTATTGCTCTAGTATATGTTTCGTGGAATCTATAGCGAAGTTTCTGGTGTCATTCTAAAGGGGATCCAGTATCTGTCTGATTGGGATGACACAATTGACAGACCTCAATACTTTGCCAGAGATGGCCTGCATCTGTCACCCCTGGGATTCCGGGTACTGGCTAAGGCTCTTGCCACCCCTATAGTGCCTTTTTTAGGTGGTGTTCCAAAGACCAAATTACCACCATAACAGCTATAAATAAATGCAATCTGGGGGTCATGCTGCTCAGTGCTAGAAGTCTAAATGTCAAAATGCACTCGCTCAAAGCACTCCTCAAAATGGAGAACATTGACATTTGTGCTGTAAAGGAGACCTGGTTTAAAGCAGCAGAAAGCACCCCTGCACTGCCAGGCTATAACTCATTCCACACCTTTCAGCCTCAAAACATGGACCGTAGCTCCAAAGGCGGTGGTGTCTCCATATTCGTAAAGGATATGCACACCTCCAGACTAGTAGCTAAGCAGAACGCATCTGAGATACTTCAGGTACAACTAACATTGGGTTAGATGGCGATCCAGGTCATAGCCTGTTATAGGTCCCCAACCATGTCCCTAGACTCTCACTCCATGTTCCTAAGGACCCTGGAATATATCAAGGTCCAACCCAACACTCTGTTACTAGGAGAGTTCAACTATCCCTCCATCAACTGGGAAAACTACTCAAGCACCAATATACTTGCCCAATGCTTCCTGGAATTCATCAGTTCCAATGCTCTGGACCAGCTCATTCGGATCCCCACTAAAGGAAGCAACATCCTTAACCTGGTTATTACAAAGACGGGTGACTGTTGCTCTACACCAGCAGTCAATCTGTCCCTGGTCAGATCCGACCATAAACTAAACACCATGGAAATCCACATCTCACCCACAGCCCCCGCAAAGGTAGCCACCTTGAAAGTCTTTTCCAAAACTGACTTTGGACTCCTAAAAACAGAGGGGGCTAACTTCACTGCACCCATGCCAAGGGGAAAATAGCTGCATGACTGTCAAATTTATACACCAATGCACTGTACGAACATGTACGTAAATGCATGGAACTAGCCATACCCAACAGAACCAAGATGCTCTCCTGCAAAAAAAGGAAGCCAATCTGGTGGTCCCCTGCCATTAATAAACCCTACAACAGAAGGAAGAAACTGTTGCAGAAAAAGGTGAAGTCCCAAGACTGGAAAAACTCCCTTATTAACCTCAACAAAAAGTTGAGCTCCCTCATCAAATCCTCTAAAGCCAGCTATGAAGGCAGAATTGTGGCAGACACTAAAAACAATCAAAAACCTTCTATAGCTATATCAAGAACCTCCATGGCAATACCCAGATTTGCTCTGAGTTAATGCACAATGGTGCCTCCTATACTGAGCCAACAGATATTGCAAACATACTGGCTGACTGATTCAGTGCCAACTTTACCCCTCTCTCTCCCCCAAAGGACCAATCATAATACCAGAAGAATGCCAGGCACCAAGCATTACTGCAGCGCAGGTTAAAGCTGCATTGTCTGAGGCCAAGAACACAGGTTCCATGGGGCCCAATAATATCCCTGGCTGTGTTTTACATGAACTACAAAGTGAACTGGCAGCACATCTGTGTGCCCTGTTTAGTCACAGCCTCACCTCAGGCTTTGTCCCTATCGAATGGCACACTGCTACAGTCATCCCTCTCCATAAAGGGGGACCGACTACAGACCCTGGGAATTATCGCCCCATTAGCCTGATGAGTCTGCTATGTAAAGGTATGGAGCACATCACCATAGACCTGATTAACAAAGATATAGGAAATCTCCAAACTCTAGACCCCACTCAATTTGACTTTGTGAAAGGAAGATCATGCTTGCTCAACCTGGTTGACTTCTTTGAATCAGTGACCAGGGCTGTGGATGAAGGTAAGGCAGTGCATACATCCTACCTCGATCTGGCCAAGGCCTTTGATGGGTTCCTATTACCTGATTGAACATTTAGGTTAGTGAATACCTAAATGTCGATCTGGTAATAGTGAAAGCAAAAAACCATGAACAGCCGATTTAACGCAGGGAAAGAATTCCCTTGGACAGTATGCAGATTTTGCCCTTTTCCCCACTGTAGAACAATCTCAGAGTTGGTATATTTAGTTAGGGTGGTGTGGGGGGCACAGCCCCCCACATCAAGGTTAAATTTTTTTTTTTTTGTGGCTGAGGGAATTCATTCCCTATGTTAAATTGGCCATTCACTGTTTTCATTTTTCGATATTACCAGATCGATGTTTAAGTATTCGCTAACCTAAACATTCTATCAGGTAATATAGATGCCCTTTAATACCATTCCTCATTCAGGAATTATTGATAAACTCACCAAACCAGGCATAAATCCCTATATTACTAGGTGGGTTGCAAACTGGCTCACAGATAAAACACACAGTGTGAAAGTAGTGGACTCCAAGCCAGACTGCCAACCAGTCACGAGTGGAGATCCACAGGGATCGGTCCTGGGTCCTCTCCAGTTCGGCACCTACTTCTCAGAAGTCCAGGCCAACACAAAGGGACTCTGGCTGACCAGGTTCACAGAGGACTGCATAGTGGGAGCCATTATTAACTCCCCAAGTGATGCAGACATCCTACAGAAAGGCCTCACTGAGATCAATGACTGGTGTTGAAACCATGGCCTTAAGCTTAACGCCAAAAAATGCGTCATCATCCCCTTTGGTAAAAACTCAGTTCCCACTAATTACCACATCAATGGGAGCCCACTGAATACTGAAGGCATTAATAGAGATCTGGGGCTGCAGGTTGACAGCAACTTCTCCTTCGACCGCCACATTGCTACTGTGGTCAGAAAGTCCCTCTATGTGGCACTTCACATTACCAAGAGTTTTGCATCCAGGAAGAAAGAGGTCATTGTCTCTCTCCACTCTTCCCTCATTAGACCAATCATCGAGTATAATGACCCATTTGGCATGTAACTCACTAGACACCTGCAACAGCTGGAGAGGCCGCAGAAGTACCTCACGAAGAGGATCCTAGCATTACACACATGTCCTGCATGGACAGACTCAAAAGACTCCAGCTATTCTCTGTCTCATATCCCCTTCTTAGAGGCAATCCCTGCTTGACTTACAGAGCCATATATGATCCAGCTCTGTTAAAAATGCTACATCTAAAGAAATCCCAATCCCTCTACACCACACTCTCCAGAGACCTCAACCTCATTACCACAATCAACAGAACATACTGGAAGGACAGATTCCTCACCCAGAGACTGCCCATGCTCTGGAATAGATTTCCCATACATGTCAAACAGAGCACCTCCCTGTCCCTCTTCAAGAGAAATCTTGATTAGTGGATGGGTAATAGAAAGTTCACCCTGAGGATCACTCCAGTGGCTCTACTTGATAGAGGCAGTGGGAACTAACACCGGGCTGCACGATGCCAGAGCACTTCTATGGGCTAGGCTTGTAAAGGCTCCAGGGCCATTAGCCTAGTACACACCTATGAACCTATAGTAAATCATCTTCTTCCATTCCCTATAAATATTAACTTCAGCTTTTGGGTTCTTTGGTTCTCTAAGTCCTACTTATAGTGAGACAAAGAAATTGTCCTGCAAATGAAAGGATGGCATAGCAGTGTTTAGAACATAGAAATCTGTACATTTTTATCTATTTTAGCCTGGTTTTGTGGTGGTGTTCTTGAGGCAGCAGGTGTTAGAGCAGTCATAGATTACTCCAGAATTGAGGCAGCAGGTTTAAGAGCAGTTACAGATTACTCTAGAATTCATGTGCTTAATTAACAGAGTAGCACGAAGAATTGACTGTTATTGATGGCATTGAGATTTATATATTTTTTCTGGAGCTGGAACACTACAGCTGTAGATGAGTGCTTAAAGATATTTATTATTTGATATCTGATTTCTGCATCATGGCTTGACATGAGTCTAACTGTTTGTGATTTTTATTCTGTGACCGAGTTACTTATTATTCATGTTTGTAAGTAATAAGCTAATTATCATTTTTATTATAGTTAGATTTTTATCAGTCTAAGTTTTAATTACTGTTTGATCACTAGTCCTCAAACATGGGGCCAGATTACAAAAGACTTCCTCTCAGTCAGTGCAAGTGACGACTTGTACTGAGAGCAGGTCTTTTGGAATCTGACCCATGTAGCAAGCCTGTTTATCGATAGACCATATACCAAAGTAAGTCACTTACTCTGAGAGCAGGTATTTTGGAATCAGGGCAGATTTATACTGAGAGCAACTCGGATTCTGGCCCATGTTTTTTCTTCTATCAGGCACTTACTTGGTTCAGATAATTCTGCAGGACTTCTAAATGGACCAGTGTCAACTTGTGTCCAGTTAAGAGAATTGCGTCATATCATAGCTGCCCTATTTATATGATAGCCAAAACAGATAAGCATCATCTTCTTTCTGAAGTTTTTATGATCTTTATATCCTGACTGAAGAATAGAACTTGCTGGGCTGTTCTAATGACTTCTGTGGCCACTTTGCTTTTTCTGGAGCCTTTATAATTTATTCAGTTTCTGTTGTGTTACAAAGAAGGAACCTCAGGCTGAGTTAGCTTTGGTTATTTGTTTGAATGTTTTTTTTAATAATGTATAGCTCTTAGTTCTGTGACGTTACAAAGCTTATTTATTACTACACTATAAAAGTAGAATTTTAACCTTTAAGGTTCTATTATTGTTAGTTTATTAGTATGCTAATCTGCTATTTTTTAAACACTGAGTTTATACAGGCTGATTTATAGTTCTGAAAATTGCCAGTTCTCACAGTCATCCACTGAGGACTATGACTTCTTTCTGCCTTAGCTTCTCAGGGGCATTTTCATAGGTTGATAGGTTTATAGATAGGTACTAGGCTATCTGCCCGAGGGCATTTATAAGCCTGGCCAGAGTGTGTCAGCTTTTGCCACCCCATTGATTAATTAACTGATCCTCTGTCAAGGAGAGCCAATTAAGTGATCCCAGGGGTGTATTTTCTGTAACCCATCCACTCGTCAAGGTTTCTCTTGAAGAGTGTTAGTGAGGGGCTCTGCCTGATGTAATTTGGAATTTTGTTCCAAAGCATGGGGAGTCTCTGTGACATGTTCTATTTATTGTTGTGGCGAGGTTTAGCTCACTAGAGCACATGGCACGCAGTGACTTGGATTTCTTTAGGTGGAGCATGTCCATCAATTCTGAGTTGGACATGGCTTTGTAAGTCAGGCAGAGATCACCTCTGAGTAAGCGATATGCCACTGAGTACAGCCTGAGTTTTTTCAGTCGGGCTGCATAAGACATATGTTTCAGGCCAGTAATCCTCTTGGTGAGGTACTTTTGTGGTCTTTCCAGCTGTTGGAAGTGTCTTGTGAGGTACATCCCAAATGGGCCATTGTACTCTATGATGGGTCTAATGAGTGATGAGTAGAGGGGCACTATAACCTCTTTATTTCTAGATGCAAACCCTTTAGTAATTAGATGGGCCACATAGAAGGATTTCCTAACTACTTTGGCAATATGATTGTCAAAGGAGAGATTACTATCTACCTGGGTCCCCAGATCTCTTATTATCTCTTCTGTATTAAGGGGGCTGCCACCTATGTGGTAATTCGTGGGAGTTTTGTTTTTCCCAAATGGGATGACTATGCATTATTTGGCATTTAGCTTGAGGCCATGAATTTGACACCAAGTGTCCGTCTCAGTAAGGTCCTCTGGGAAGATGTCCATGTCAGCCGGAGAGCCATTTATGGCTCCCAGTTTGCAGTCATCGGTGAACTTGGTTAGCCATAGTCCTCCTGTGTTTGCCTGTACTTCTGAGAAGTACATACCAAACAGTAGGGGTCCCAGGACCGAGCCTTGCAGGACACCACTTGTGACTGGTTTAGAGTCAGACCTGAAGCCAGCTATTCTTACCGTGTGAGTTCTGTCTGTAAGCCATTTGGCAACCCATCTCATGACATAGGGTTTATGTTCAGGCTGGTGAGTTTTTCTGTAATACCCGAGTGGGGAATGGTGTCAAAAGCCTTGGTGAGGTCAAGGTAGGCTGTGGCCTTGATGACTGTCTTGAAGAAGTCAACCAGGTTTAGTAGGCATGATCTGCCCTTAACAAAGCCGAACTGGGTTGGGTCAAGTGCTTGGAGGTTCCCAATGTCTTTGTTAATGAGTTCCATGATGATGCGCTCCATAGCCTTGCAGACCAGGCTAGTCAGGCTTATGGGGCGATAGTTACCAGGGTCAGTTGTGGCCCCCTCCTTTGTGGAGAGAAATAACTGTTGCTGTACACCATTCTATGGGCACATAGCCTGTGGACAGGCTGAGGTTGAACAGAGTGTTTAGGTGGGGGGTTTAGTTTGTTCTGTAGTTCGTGCAAGACGCAGCCTGGGACACCATCTGGTCTCACTGATGCTGTGTTTTTGGCTTTTGAAATGTATTTTTTCACCTGTGCGTCTGTGATTTTTGGGACACTACACTTTTCCGGTATTGTTGTGGGCCGTTTTGGAGGTGGGGGGTGAAGTTTGCACTGAATCTATCTGCCAGGATTTTGGCAATATCAGTAGGTTCAGTATATTTTGTGCTATTTTGATCTAAGTCAGTGCATATCTGCGAGTTGCCACTTAGATTCTTAACATAGCTAAAGAAGGCTTTGTGGTTATCTTTTGAATCCTTGGCTATTTTTCTTTCAAAGTTAGCCTTGGATGATTTCATGAGGGAACTTAGTTTCTTACTGATACTGATCAGGGATGTCTTTCCTTCTTGGGATTTGCTTTTTTTCTGAACTAGTTTCCTCCTTCTATTGTATAGCCTGTTTATTGCAGGGGTCCACCAAACTGGTTTCCTTCTCTTAGAGGAGTGTGTCTTGGTTTTGCTATGGATGGCACGATCCATGCATCCTTGTAGGTGCTCATAGAGTGCATTTGTAAAGGTTTCTGCATCTTGGGCAGTGTTATCCTTTAGTGTGGGGGGCTGTGAAACTTACCACCTCTGTCTTAAGTAAAGTGAAGTTTGCTTTAGAAAATTTTTTTACTGTGCTTTCCTTAGTTGGGGGTGGTGGTGGGGTGTGGACATCCAGAGTGATTAGTTTATGGTCTGATCTAACCAGTGACTGGTTGACCTCCGGTGTGGAACACCTGTCACCCATGCTGGTGATAACCAGGTCCAATATGTTTTCACCTCTGGTAGGGGAGTTTACCATTGATCCAGGGCATTTGAGTTGATGAATTCCAGGAAGCGCTGGGCCTGGGAATTTGTACTCGAGTAGTTTTCTCAGTGAATGGTAGGGTAATTGAAATCGTCCAATATCAGGGTGTTCAGTAGGACCTTCATGCTTTCCAGTGTCTCCAGAAAGGTGGAGTGGTGGTCCTGGGTCATGGAGGGTGATCTGTAGCAGGCCACAATTTGCATTGCAGAACTGCCTGATGTTAGTTGTACATAGATGATCTCAGAGGTATCATACTGTGCCACTAACCTGGAGGTGTAGGTATCCTTGATGAATATGGATACACCCCCTCCTTTTGTGTTTCAGTCCATGTTCTGTTGCCGAAACGTATGGTATGAGTTGTAGCCCGGTAGTGCTGGGGTGCTCTCTGGAGCCTTGAACCAGGTTTCAGTTACTGCACAGATGTCGATGTTCTCCATACTGAGGAGTGCTTTGAGCACGTGCATTTTGATATTTAAACTCCTGGCGTTGAGTAGCATAACCCTCAGTTTTTTGTTAATTGTGTTGTTTACAAAGGTGGGTTTGACTTTTGAGCCTTGCCTAAAAAAGGCATTATGGGGGCAGCAAGAGCCTTGGCCAGTATTCGAAAGCCTAGGGGTGACAGGTGCAAGCCGTCTCTTGTGAAGCAACGTGGCTTGTCGAGCATGTCGTCCCAGGCTGACAGACACTGGATCCCTTTTGAATGACAACAATCAACAGCAGATTATCCAGATAGTGCAATGTAATTTGTAGATAAATCATCTAGATAACACAATTTAATTTGTAGAATGTTTGCTCTATCATGTCTTTTATGCAGGGATTTAATATTAGCCTTGAAGATCCTTCCTGTTTTAGGTTGCCAGCTGATATTTATTCCTTGTGCCAAGGATTAGGATTTTTAAGAAAAGGAGGAATGGAGTCAAAGGGGAGGGATGGAGCCAAATGTTGCCAACAGGGAAGGATTCATTCTAAGCAAGGAAGCAGTAATCCTTGAAAAGGCATCCAGCTGCAGTCTTTGAGTGAAATCCATTATCTAAAGGGTGCTTCTATGTACAGATACCCATGGAGCTTTTAAATAATTAGAAACTTAAACCCAGAGCCTGTACTTCCTTGTTATATATTATATGCTGCATTATCATGTGATATCCAGTGGGACGAAAACAGCATAGATAGAAATATGGAACTCATATTTATAAGAAATAACCATTTTGGTTACAGCTTTGATCCACATTTGGTGATCAATATATCACCAGAATCCCCATTATTCATTATTTGCGTAGGGCTGGATGCAGGATAGCTTTGTGCTTTAAATCATCTTAGAAATAGTGTTGGTTTCGGTCTGAATTCATGGGACAGAGAGATGGGGGTTCAATTAGTGGCCCCATGACTAGAAGACCTAGGCAGGGAGGGAGAAAGTTAAAGGGTGTGGCCTTCTTAACTCTACTGGGGGCAGGTACAGGTTGTGGGCATTCCATAAGCACATGGGGTGGTGTGATTTCTTGGGTGGAGACTAGAGAAATCACCATCCACGCTTACAGATGACAAGGCACTGCTGCTTGCTGGCAATTCTCCAAGAAAAAACAGCTGACTAGCATGAACGGCCCATTGCATGCCATCTTTACTTGTGATGTCATGCGTGTGAAAGGGAGTACGTAGGACTTTAAGGTAAAAACTCAAGCAACCCTGATTGCTGCTTAAATGATGAACCCTCCAGGTTGATCTTCACCCTGGTGATGAGAAACAAACTAGCTGATTCGCCAGGAAAAGGATGATAATTGGCATACAGTTGGGGCAAAAAACACAGAAGCAGCAGCAGCAACAAAAATAGTCATGATTTCTAGCAAGGAAATCAACAAATTTGAATATGTTCTTGTAGGAAAAATTGTAGATTTCTTATCATTTACTGTTTGCATGTGATTATAGTGCTCCTCACAGAGGGGATAGAGGGCTTAATTGATTTCTCTGCATCTCAGTGATAGCTCTCCAGATTTTTTTAGTTTTTAAGGATTTCAGTATCTAGGCTGATGACAGTCATGACTCTAGTGAACGACTTCCTCATCAATATGTATGGATTCAGGTTATCCAGTTTGCCACCACTCCAACACACAAGCATCCACTTGCCTTGATTTTTTTTTAGCTAGGTGGTAGAAGAGCCAATCATGCTGATTGAACAGCACTTGTTCTTTTTCAGTATGAAGCTTCACTTCTTAATTTTCCTCACTTGTGACTGAACTCATACTTAAATATACAAGTGTGAATTTTAAAAGTGCAATCCCTCTAATGGGCTATCACCTACCATTTCCCATTGCAGAGTCCTAATGACCTCTTAGTTAGGTATAATGACATGACTGGTGATTCACATGATCTTGTCAGTCCAGCTGGTATACACCCTGTCTCTAATGCGGAATGTAGGCTCTGATATGGTCAAGAAACTGTTTGATATCAGGATGGGTAACAGAAGATTGCAAGGCTGGTGTTGAATTGGAGATGAATCAAGGTGCTTCTGGAGACGTGCCTTACTGAACAGGTGTTTCATCTAACATATCATTGTTCTTGAACATTTTATTATTTCTAATATAGAGGAATTATTCACTGGTATCATTTTTCTGTAACTTTTGATTTTATATCTACATGTTTCCTCTTTATAAGTCCAATATAGAACAGCATGAAGATATGAGGTTTCATGCATGCATCTTAATGCCTCTTAGTAGGCACATCGCAGGGTGGTTTCTAGCCTATGTTGGCTTGATACACTTTTAATCAGCATAGACAGATCACCCTTTATATTTATATTTATATTTATTTAAGCTCTTGCTTTATTTGACATTCAGAGAGGTCTTATAGTCTAGTTGCTAATATGATGAGCTTGGATTCATCATATATACAGGCTCTCATGCTTGTTTGCACATATCTTTTATGGTTGTGTATATATATTTTTTTACATACTGTATGTATTTCCTCATTTTTTCTCATTTTATTAGCTATGTATTTAGTTTATATGTTCAGAAGGGAGGCATTTCTTCAGTATTTGAATGGATGCCTTATTGATATGATTAAGTTTTAACTGAACAGTTAGCACTGTTATGCTTGTAAAGTTAAGTATACTCTAGGCAGCATAATACTGAAGCAGCTTTGTCTTTCAATGTTGCCTTAGTGGAGCTGTTTTATTCTGAACACAGCAATGGCTGTTATGCTTGATTAAAATGTAGGTCAGCATAATACTGAAAAATGCTAAATGTATATGATGTTGTAGAATTTTTGGAGCTGTTTTAGATAAATTTTGTTGTTTGATTTGAATGATGGTTATGATTCATTATCACATTGCTATGTGCATAATTTACATGAACAGTTTTAGGTAATGCATTTCAAACTGTTTTTAAACTGTTTGTTATTTGGATATCTCTGCAGCATCTAATGATTGCCTTACTGACCAGGTGTTTCATCTAACATATCACTGTTCTTGTCTGTGGACATCTCTGCAGCATCTAATGATGCCTTACTGACCAGGTGTTTCATCTAACATATCACTGTTCTTGACTGTGGACATCTCTGCAGCATCTAATGATGCCTTACTGACCAGGTGTTTCATCTAACATATCACTGTTCTTGTCTGTGGACATCTCTGCAGCATCTAATGATGCCTTACTGACCAGGTGTTTCATCTAACATATCACTGTTCTTGTCTGTGGACATCTCTGCAGCATCTAATGATGCCTTACTGACCAGGTGTTTCATCTAACATATCACTGTTCTTGTCTGTGGACATCTCTGCAGCATCTAATGATGCCTTACTGACCAGGTGTTTCATCTAACATATCACTGTTCTTGTCTGTGGACATCACTGCAGCATCTAATGATGCCTTACTGACCAGGTGTTTCATCTAACATATCACTGTTCTTGTCTGTGGACATCTCTGCAGCATCTAATGATGCCTTACTGACCAGGTGTTTCATCTAACATATCACTGTTCTTGTCTGTGGACATCTCTGCAGCATCTAATGATGCCTTACTGACCAGGTGTTTCATCTAACATATCACTGTTCTTGTCTGTGGACATCTCTGCAGCATCTAATGATGCCTTACTGACCAGGTGTTTCATCTAACATATCACTGTTCTTGTCTGTGGACATCTCTGCAGCATCTAATGATGCCTTACTGACCAGGTGTTTCATCTAACATATCACTGTTCTTGTCTGTGGACATCTCTGCAGCATCTAATGATGCCTTACTGACCAGGTGTTTCATCTAACATATCACTGTTCTTGTCTGTGGACATCTCTGCAGCATCTAATGATGCCTTACTGACCAGGTGTTTCATCTAACATATCACTGTTCTTGTCTGTGGACATCTCTGCAGCATCTAATGATGCCTTACTGACCAGGTGTTTCATCTAACATATCACTGTTCTTGTCTGTGGACATCACTGCAGCATCTAATGATGCCTTACTGACCAGGTGTTTCATCTAACATATCACTGTTCTTGTCTGTGGACATCACTGCAGCATCTAATGATGCCTTACTGACCAGGTGTTTCATCTAACATATCACTGTTCTTGTCTGTGGACATCACTGCAGCATCTAATGATGCCTTACTGACCAGGTGTTTCATCTAACATATCACTGTTCTTGTCTGTGGACATCACTGCAGCATCTAATGATGCCTTACTGACCAGGTGTTTCATCTAACATATCACTGTTCTTGTCTGTGGACATCACTGCAGCATCTAATGATGCCTTACTGACCAGGTGTTTCATCTAACATATCACTGTTCTTGTCTGTGGACATCACTGCAGCATCTAATGATGCCTTACTGACCAGGTGTTTCATCTAACATATCACTGTTCTTGTCTGTGGACATCACTGCAGCATCTAATGATGCCTTACTGACCAGGTGTTTCATCTAACATATCACTGTTCTTGTCTGTGGACATCACTGCAGCATCTAATGATGCCTTACTGACCAGGTGTTTCATCTAACATATCACTGTTCTTGTCTGTGGACATCACTGCAGCATCTAATGATGCCTTACTGACCAGGTGTTTCATCTAACATATCACTGTTCTTGTCTGTGGACATCACTGCAGCATCTAATGATGCCTTACTGACCAGGTGTTTCATCTAACATATCACTGTTCTTGTCTGTGGACATCACTGCAGCATCTAATGATGCCTTACTGACCAGGTGTTTCATCTAACATATCACTGTTCTTGTCTGTGGACATCACTGCAGCATCTAATGATGCCTTACTGACCAGGTGTTTCATCTAACATATCACTGTTCTTGTCTGTGGACATCACTGCAGCATCTAATGATGCCTTACTGACCAGGTGTTTCATCTAACATATCACTGTTCTTGTCTGTGGACATCACTGCAGCATCTAATGATGCCTTACTGACCAGGTGTTTCATCTAACATATCACTGTTCTTGTCTGTGGACATCACTGCAGCATCTAATGATGCCTTACTGACCAGGTGTTTCATCTAACATATCACTGTTCTTGTCTGTGGACATCACTGCAGCATCTAATGATGCCTTACTGACCAGGTGTTTCATCTAACATATCACTGTTCTTGTCTGTGGACATCACTGCAGCATCTAATGATGCCTTACTGACCAGGTGTTTCATCTAACATATCACTGTTCTTGTCTGTGGACATCTCTGCAGCATCTAATGATGCCTTACTGACCAGGTGTTTCATCTAACATATCACTGTTCTTGTCTGTGGACATCACTGCAGCATCTAATGATGCCTTACTGACCAGGTGTTTCATCTAACATATCACTGTTCTTGTCTGTGGACATCACTGCAGCATCTAATGATGCCTTACTGACCAGGTGTTTCATCTAACATATCACTGTTCTTGTCTGTGGACATCACTGCAGCATCTAATGATGCCTTACTGACCAGGTGTTTCATCTAACATATCACTGTTCTTGTCTGTGGACATCACTGCAGCATCTAATGATGCCTTACTGACCAGGTGTTTCATCTAACATATCACTGTTCTTGTCTGTGGACATCACTGCAGCATCTAATGATGCCTTACTGACCAGGTGTTTCATCTAACATATCACTGTTCTTGTCTGTGGACATCACTGCAGCATCTAATGATGCCTTACTGACCAGGTGTTTCATCTAACATATCACTGTTCTTGTCTGTGGACATCACTGCAGCATCTAATGATGCCTTACTGACCAGGTGTTTCATCTAACATATCACTGTTCTTGTCTGTGGACATCACTGCAGCATCTAATGATGCCTTACTGACCAGGTGTTTCATCTAACATATCACTGTTCTTGTCTGTGGACATCACTGCAGCATCTAATGATGCCTTACTGACCAGGTGTTTCATCTAACATATCACTGTTCTTGTCTGTGGACATCTCTGCAGCATCTAATGATGCCTTACTGACCAGGTGTTTCATCTAACATATCACTGTTCTTGTCTGTGGACATCACTGCAGCATCTAATGATGCCTTACTGACCAGGTGTTTCATCTAACATATCACTGTTCTTGTCTGTGGACATCTCTGCAGCATCTAATGATGCCTTACTGACCAGGTGTTTCATCTAACATATCACTGTTCTTGTCTGTGGACATCACTGCAGCATCTAATGATGCCTTACTGACCAGGTGTTTCATCTAACATATCACTGTTCTTGTCTGTGGACATCACTGCAGCATCTAATGATGCCTTACTGACCAGGTGTTTCATCTAACATATCACTGTTCTTGTCTGTGGACATCACTGCAGCATCTAATGATGCCTTACTGACCAGGTGTTTCATCTAACATATCACTGTTCTTGTCTGTGGACATCACTGCAGCATCTAATGATGCCTTACTGACCAGGTGTTTCATCTAACATATCACTGTTCTTGTCTGTGGACATCACTGCAGCATCTAATGATGCCTTACTGACCAGGTGTTTCATCTAACATATCACTGTTCTTGTCTGTGGACATCACTGCAGCATCTAATGATGCCTTACTGACCAGGTGTTTCATCTAACATATCACTGTTCTTGTCTGTGGACATCACTGCAGCATCTAATGATGCCTTACTGACCAGGTGTTTCATCTAACATATCACTGTTCTTGTCTGTGGACATCACTGCAGCATCTAATGATGCCTTACTGACCAGGTGTTTCATCTAACATATCACTGTTCTTGTCTGTGGACATCACTGCAGCATCTAATGATGCCTTACTGACCAGGTGTTTCATCTAACATATCACTGTTCTTGTCTGTGGACATCACTGCAGCATCTAATGATGCCTTACTGACCAGGTGTTTCATCTAACATATCACTGTTCTTGTCTGTGGACATCACTGCAGCATCTAATGATGCCTTACTGACCAGGTGTTTCATCTAACATATCACTGTTCTTGTCTGTGGACATCACTGCAGCATCTAATGATGCCTTACTGACCAGGTGTTTCATCTAACATATCACTGTTCTTGTCTGTGGACATCACTGCAGCATCTAATGATGCCTTACTGACCAGGTGTTTCATCTAACATATCACTGTTCTTGTCTGTGGACATCACTGCAGCATCTAATGATGCCTTACTGACCAGGTGTTTCATCTAACATATCACTGTTCTTGTCTGTGGACATCACTGCAGCATCTAATGATGCCTTACTGACCAGGTGTTTCATCTAACATATCACTGTTCTTGTCTGTGGACATCACTGCAGCATCTAATGATGCCTTACTGACCAGGTGTTTCATCTAACATATCACTGTTCTTGTCTGTGGACATCACTGCAGCATCTAATGATGCCTTACTGACCAGGTGTTTCATCTAACATATCACTGTTCTTGTCTGTGGACATCTCTGCAGCATCTAATGATGCCTTACTGACCAGGTGTTTCATCTAACATATCACTGTTCTTGTCTGTGGACATCACTGCAGCATCTAATGATGCCTTACTGACCAGGTGTTTCATCTAACATATCACTGTTCTTGTCTGTGGACATCACTGCAGCATCTAATGATGCCTTACTGACCAGGTGTTTCATCTAACATATCACTGTTCTTGTCTGTGGACATCACTGCAGCATCTAATGATGCCTTACTGACCAGGTGTTTCATCTAACATATCACTGTTCTTGTCTGTGGACATCACTGCAGCATCTAATGATGCCTTACTGACCAGGTGTTTCATCTAACATATCACTGTTCTTGTCTGTGGACATCACTGCAGCATCTAATGATGCCTTACTGACCAGGTGTTTCATCTAACATATCACTGTTCTTGTCTGTGGACATCTCTGCAGCATCTAATGATGCCTTACTGACCAGGTGTTTCATCTAACATATCACTGTTCTTGTCTGTGGACATCACTGCAGCATCTAATGATGCCTTACTGACCAGGTGTTTCATCTAACATATCACTGTTCTTGTCTGTGGACATCACTGCAGCATCTAATGATGCCTTACTGACCAGGTGTTTCATCTAACATATCACTGTTCTTGTCTGTGGACATCACTGCAGCATCTAATGATGCCTTACTGACCAGGTGTTTCATCTAACATATCACTGTTCTTGTCTGTGGACATCACTGCAGCATCTAATGATGCCTTACTGACCAGGTGTTTCATCTAACATATCACTGTTCTTGTCTGTGGACATCTCTGCAGCATCTAATGATGCCTTACTGACCAGGTGTTTCATCTAACATATCACTGTTCTTGTCTGTGGACATCACTGCAGCATCTAATGATGCCTTACTGACCAGGTGTTTCATCTAACATATCACTGTTCTTGTCTGTGGACATCACTGCAGCATCTAATGATGCCTTACTGACCAGGTGTTTCATCTAACATATCACTGTTCTTGTCTGTGGACATCACTGCAGCATCTAATGATGCCTTACTGACCAGGTGTTTCATCTAACATATCACTGTTCTTGTCTGTGGACATCTCTGCAGCATCTAATGATGCCTTACTGACCAGGTGTTTCATCTAACATATCACTGTTCTTGTCTGTGGACATCACTGCAGCATCTAATGATGCCTTACTGACCAGGTGTTTCATCTAACATATCACTGTTCTTGTCTGTGGACATCACTGCAGCATCTAATGATGCCTTACTGACCAGGTGTTTCATCTAACATATCACTGTTCTTGTCTGTGGACATCACTGCAGCATCTAATGATGCCTTACTGACCAGGTGTTTCATCTAACATATCACTGTTCTTGTCTGTGGACATCTCTGCAGCATCTAATGATGCCTTACTGACCAGGTGTTTCATCTAACATATCACTGTTCTTGTCTGTGGACATCACTGCAGCATCTAATGATGCCTTACTGACCAGGTGTTTCATCTAACATATCACTGTTCTTGTCTGTGGACATCACTGCAGCATCTAATGATGCCTTACTGACCAGGTGTTTCATCTAACATATCACTGTTCTTGTCTGTGGACATCACTGCAGCATCTAATGATGCCTTACTGACCAGGTGTTTCATCTAACATATCACTGTTCTTGTCTGTGGACATCACTGCAGCATCTAATGATGCCTTACTGACCAGGTGTTTCATCTAACATATCACTGTTCTTGTCTGTGGACATCACTGCAGCATCTAATGATGCCTTACTGACCAGGTGTTTCATCTAACATATCACTGTTCTTGTCTGTGGACATCACTGCAGCATCTAATGATGCCTTACTGACCAGGTGTTTCATCTAACATATCACTGTTCTTGTCTGTGGACATCACTGCAGCATCTAATGATGCCTTACTGACCAGGTGTTTCATCTAACATATCACTGTTCTTGTCTGTGGACATCACTGCAGCATCTAATGATGCCTTACTGACCAGGTGTTTCATCTAACATATCACTGTTCTTGTCTGTGGACATCACTGCAGCATCTAATGATGCCTTACTGACCAGGTGTTTCATCTAACATATCACTGTTCTTGTCTGTGGACATCACTGCAGCATCTAATGATGCCTTACTGACCAGGTGTTTCATCTAACATATCACTGTTCTTGTCTGTGGACATCACTGCAGCATCTAATGATGCCTTACTGACCAGGTGTTTCATCTAACATATCACTGTTCTTGTCTGTGGACATCACTGCAGCATCTAATGATGCCTTACTGACCAGGTGTTTCATCTAACATATCACTGTTCTTGTCTGTGGACATCACTGCAGCATCTAATGATGCCTTACTGACCAGGTGTTTCATCTAACATATCACTGTTCTTGTCTGTGGACATCACTGCAGCATCTAATGATGCCTTACTGACCAGGTGTTTCATCTAACATATCACTGTTCTTGTCTGTGGACATCACTGCAGCATCTAATGATGCCTTACTGACCAGGTGTTTCATCTAACATATCACTGTTCTTGTCTGTGGACATCACTGCAGCATCTAATGATGCCTTACTGACCAGGTGTTTCATCTAACATATCACTGTTCTTGTCTGTGGACATCACTGCAGCATCTAATGATGCCTTACTGACCAGGTGTTTCATCTAACATATCACTGTTCTTGTCTGTGGACATCACTGCAGCATCTAATGATGCCTTACTGACCAGGTGTTTCATCTAACATATCACTGTTCTTGTCTGTGGACATCACTGCAGCATCTAATGATGCCTTACTGACCAGGTGTTTCATCTAACATATCACTGTTCTTGTCTGTGGACATCACTGCAGCATCTAATGATGCCTTACTGACCAGGTGTTTCATCTAACATATCACTGTTCTTGTCTGTGGACATCACTGCAGCATCTAATGATGCCTTACTGACCAGGTGTTTCATCTAACATATCACTGTTCTTGTCTGTGGACATCACTGCAGCATCTAATGATGCCTTACTGACCAGGTGTTTCATCTAACATATCACTGTTCTTGTCTGTGGACATCACTGCAGCATCTAATGATGCCTTACTGACCAGGTGTTTCATCTAACATATCACTGTTCTTGTCTGTGGACATCACTGCAGCATCTAATGATGCCTTACTGACCAGGTGTTTCATCTAACATATCACTGTTCTTGTCTGTGGACATCTCTGCAGCATCTAATGATGCCTTACTGACCAGGTGTTTCATCTAACATATCACTGTTCTTGTCTGTGGACATCACTGCAGCATCTAATGATGCCTTACTGACCAGGTGTTTCATCTAACATATCACTGTTCTTGTCTGTGGACATCACTGCAGCATCTAATGATGCCTTACTGACCAGGTGTTTCATCTAACATATCACTGTTCTTGTCTGTGGACATCACTGCAGCATCTAATGATGCCTTACTGACCAGGTGTTTCATCTAACATATCACTGTTCTTGTCTGTGGACATCACTGCAGCATCTAATGATGCCTTACTGACCAGGTGTTTCATCTAACATATCACTGTTCTTGTCTGTGGACATCACTGCAGCATCTAATGATGCCTTACTGACCAGGTGTTTCATCTAACATATCACTGTTCTTGTCTGTGGACATCACTGCAGCATCTAATGATGCCTTACTGACCAGGTGTTTCATCTAACATATCACTGTTCTTGTCTGTGGACATCACTGCAGCATCTAATGATGCCTTACTGACCAGGTGTTTCATCTAACATATCACTGTTCTTGTCTGTGGACATCACTGCAGCATCTAATGATGCCTTACTGACCAGGTGTTTCATCTAACATATCACTGTTCTTGTCTGTGGACATCACTGCAGCATCTAATGATGCCTTACTGACCAGGTGTTTCATCTAACATATCACTGTTCTTGTCTGTGGACATCACTGCAGCATCTAATGATGCCTTACTGACCAGGTGTTTCATCTAACATATCACTGTTCTTGTCTGTGGACATCACTGCAGCATCTAATGATGCCTTACTGACCAGGTGTTTCATCTAACATATCACTGTTCTTGTCTGTGGACATCACTGCAGCATCTAATGATGCCTTACTGACCAGGTGTTTCATCTAACATATCACTGTTCTTGTCTGTGGACATCACTGCAGCATCTAATGATGCCTTACTGACCAGGTGTTTCATCTAACATATCACTGTTCTTGTCTGTGGACATCACTGCAGCATCTAATGATGCCTTACTGACCAGGTGTTTCATCTAACATATCACTGTTCTTGTCTGTGGACATCACTGCAGCATCTAATGATGCCTTACTGACCAGGTGTTTCATCTAACATATCACTGTTCTTGTCTGTGGACATCTCTGCAGCATCTAATGATGCCTTACTGACCAGGTGTTTCATCTAACATATCACTGTTCTTGTCTGTGGACATCACTGCAGCATCTAATGATGCCTTACTGACCAGGTGTTTCATCTAACATATCACTGTTCTTGTCTGTGGACATCACTGCAGCATCTAATGATGCCTTACTGACCAGGTGTTTCATCTAACATATCACTGTTCTTGTCTGTGGACATCACTGCAGCATCTAATGATGCCTTACTGACCAGGTGTTTCATCTAACATATCACTGTTCTTGTCTGTGGACATCACTGCAGCATCTAATGATGCCTTACTGACCAGGTGTTTCATCTAACATATCACTGTTCTTGTCTGTGGACATCACTGCAGCATCTAATGATGCCTTACTGACCAGGTGTTTCATCTAACATATCACTGTTCTTGTCTGTGGACATCACTGCAGCATCTAATGATGCCTTACTGACCAGGTGTTTCATCTAACATATCACTGTTCTTGTCTGTGGACATCACTGCAGCATCTAATGATGCCTTACTGACCAGGTGTTTCATCTAACATATCACTGTTCTTGTCTGTGGACATCACTGCAGCATCTAATGATGCCTTACTGACCAGGTGTTTCATCTAACATATCACTGTTCTTGTCTGTGGACATCACTGCAGCATCTAATGATGCCTTACTGACCAGGTGTTTCATCTAACATATCACTGTTCTTGTCTGTGGACATCACTGCAGCATCTAATGATGCCTTACTGACCAGGTGTTTCATCTAACATATCACTGTTCTTGTCTGTGGACATCACTGCAGCATCTAATGATGCCTTACTGACCAGGTGTTTCATCTAACATATCACTGTTCTTGTCTGTGGACATCACTGCAGCATCTAATGATGCCTTACTGACCAGGTGTTTCATCTAACATATCACTGTTCTTGTCTGTGGACATCACTGCAGCATCTAATGATGCCTTACTGACCAGGTGTTTCATCTAACATATCACTGTTCTTGTCTGTGGACATCTCTGCAGCATCTAATGATGCCTTACTGACCAGGTGTTTCATCTAACATATCACTGTTCTTGTCTGTGGACATCACTGCAGCATCTAATGATGCCTTACTGACCAGGTGTTTCATCTAACATATCACTGTTCTTGTCTGTGGACATCACTGCAGCATCTAATGATGCCTTACTGACCAGGTGTTTCATCTAACATATCACTGTTCTTGTCTGTGGACATCACTGCAGCATCTAATGATGCCTTACTGACCAGGTGTTTCATCTAACATATCACTGTTCTTGTCTGTGGACATCACTGCAGCATCTAATGATGCCTTACTGACCAGGTGTTTCATCTAACATATCACTGTTCTTGTCTGTGGACATCACTGCAGCATCTAATGATGCCTTACTGACCAGGTGTTTCATCTAACATATCACTGTTCTTGTCTGTGGACATCTCTGCAGCATCTAATGATGCCTTACTGACCAGGTGTTTCATCTAACATATCACTGTTCTTGTCTGTGGACATCACTGCAGCATCTAATGATGCCTTACTGACCAGGTGTTTCATCTAACATATCACTGTTCTTGTCTGTGGACATCTCTGCAGCATCTAATGATGCCTTACTGACCAGGTGTTTCATCTAACATATCACTGTTCTTGTCTGTGGACATCACTGCAGCATCTAATGATGCCTTACTGACCAGGTGTTTCATCTAACATATCACTGTTCTTGTCTGTGGACATCACTGCAGCATCTAATGATGCCTTACTGACCAGGTGTTTCATCTAACATATCACTGTTCTTGTCTGTGGACATCTCTGCAGCATCTAATGATGCCTTACTGACCAGGTGTTTCATCTAACATATCACTGTTCTTGTCTGTGGACATCTCTGCAGCATCTAATGATGCCTTACTGACCAGGTGTTTCATCTAACATATCACTGTTCTTGTCTGTGGACATCTCTGCAGCATCTAATGATGCCTTACTGACCAGGTGTTTCATCTAACATATCACTGTTCTTGTCTGTGGACATCACTGCAGCATCTAATGATGCCTTACTGACCAGGTGTTTCATCTAACATATCACTGTTCTTGTCTGTGGACATCACTGCAGCATCTAATGATGCCTTACTGACCAGGTGTTTCATCTAACATATCACTGTTCTTGTCTGTGGACATCACTGCAGCATCTAATGATGCCTTACTGACCAGGTGTTTCATCTAACATATCACTGTTCTTGTCTGTGGACATCACTGCAGCATCTAATGATGCCTTACTGACCAGGTGTTTCATCTAACATATCACTGTTCTTGTCTGTGGACATCACTGCAGCATCTAATGATGCCTTACTGACCAGGTGTTTCATCTAACATATCACTGTTCTTGTCTGTGGACATCTCTGCAGCATCTAATGATGCCTTACTGACCAGGTGTTTCATCTAACATATCACTGTTCTTGTCTGTGGACATCACTGCAGCATCTAATGATGCCTTACTGACCAGGTGTTTCATCTAACATATCACTGTTCTTGTCTGTGGACATCTCTGCAGCATCTAATGATGCCTTACTGACCAGGTGTTTCATCTAACATATCACTGTTCTTGTCTGTGGACATCTCTGCAGCATCTAATGATGCCTTACTGACCAGGTGTTTCATCTAACATATCACTGTTCTTGTCTGTGGACATCACTGCAGCATCTAATGATGCCTTACTGACCAGGTGTTTCATCTAACATATCACTGTTCTTGTCTGTGGACATCACTGCAGCATCTAATGATGCCTTACTGACCAGGTGTTTCATCTAACATATCACTGTTCTTGTCTGTGGACATCACTGCAGCATCTAATGATGCCTTACTGACCAGGTGTTTCATCTAACATATCACTGTTCTTGTCTGTGGACATCACTGCAGCATCTAATGATGCCTTACTGACCAGGTGTTTCATCTAACATATCACTGTTCTTGTCTGTGGACATCACTGCAGCATCTAATGATGCCTTACTGACCAGGTGTTTCATCTAACATATCACTGTTCTTGTCTGTGGACATCACTGCAGCATCTAATGATGCCTTACTGACCAGGTGTTTCATCTAACATATCACTGTTCTTGTCTGTGGACATCACTGCAGCATCTAATGATGCCTTACTGACCAGGTGTTTCATCTAACATATCACTGTTCTTGTCTGTGGACATCACTGCAGCATCTAATGATGCCTTACTGACCAGGTGTTTCATCTAACATATCACTGTTCTTGTCTGTGGACATCACTGCAGCATCTAATGATGCCTTACTGACCAGGTGTTTCATCTAACATATCACTGTTCTTGTCTGTGGACATCACTGCAGCATCTAATGATGCCTTACTGACCAGGTGTTTCATCTAACATATCACTGTTCTTGTCTGTGGACATCACTGCAGCATCTAATGATGCCTTACTGACCAGGTGTTTCATCTAACATATCACTGTTCTTGTCTGTGGACATCACTGCAGCATCTAATGATGCCTTACTGACCAGGTGTTTCATCTAACATATCACTGTTCTTGTCTGTGGACATCACTGCAGCATCTAATGATGCCTTACTGACCAGGTGTTTCATCTAACATATCACTGTTCTTGTCTGTGGACATCACTGCAGCATCTAATGATGCCTTACTGACCAGGTGTTTCATCTAACATATCACTGTTCTTGTCTGTGGACATCACTGCAGCATCTAATGATGCCTTACTGACCAGGTGTTTCATCTAACATATCACTGTTCTTGTCTGTGGACATCACTGCAGCATCTAATGATGCCTTACTGACCAGGTGTTTCATCTAACATATCACTGTTCTTGTCTGTGGACATCACTGCAGCATCTAATGATGCCTTACTGACCAGGTGTTTCATCTAACATATCACTGTTCTTGTCTGTGGACATCACTGCAGCATCTAATGATGCCTTACTGACCAGGTGTTTCATCTAACATATCACTGTTCTTGTCTGTGGACATCACTGCAGCATCTAATGATGCCTTACTGACCAGGTGTTTCATCTAACATATCACTGTTCTTGTCTGTGGACATCACTGCAGCATCTAATGATGCCTTACTGACCAGGTGTTTCATCTAACATATCACTGTTCTTGTCTGTGGACATCTCTGCAGCATCTAATGATGCCTTACTGACCAGGTGTTTCATCTAACATATCACTGTTCTTGTCTGTGGACATCACTGCAGCATCTAATGATGCCTTACTGACCAGGTGTTTCATCTAACATATCACTGTTCTTGTCTGTGGACATCTCTGCAGCATCTAATGATGCCTTACTGACCAGGTGTTTCATCTAACATATCACTGTTCTTGTCTGTGGACATCACTGCAGCATCTAATGATGCCTTACTGACCAGGTGTTTCATCTAACATATCACTGTTCTTGTCTGTGGACATCTCTGCAGCATCTAATGATGCCTTACTGACCAGGTGTTTCATCTAACATATCACTGTTCTTGTCTGTGGACATCACTGCAGCATCTAATGATGCCTTACTGACCAGGTGTTTCATCTAACATATCACTGTTCTTGTCTGTGGACATCACTGCAGCATCTAATGATGCCTTACTGACCAGGTGTTTCATCTAACATATCACTGTTCTTGTCTGTGGACATCACTGCAGCATCTAATGATGCCTTACTGACCAGGTGTTTCATCTAACATATCACTGTTCTTGTCTGTGGACATCACTGCAGCATCTAATGATGCCTTACTGACCAGGTGTTTCATCTAACATATCACTGTTCTTGTCTGTGGACATCACTGCAGCATCTAATGATGCCTTACTGACCAGGTGTTTCATCTAACATATCACTGTTCTTGTCTGTGGACATCACTGCAGCATCTAATGATGCCTTACTGACCAGGTGTTTCATCTAACATATCACTGTTCTTGTCTGTGGACATCACTGCAGCATCTAATGATGCCTTACTGACCAGGTGTTTCATCTAACATATCACTGTTCTTGTCTGTGGACATCACTGCAGCATCTAATGATGCCTTACTGACCAGGTGTTTCATCTAACATATCACTGTTCTTGTCTGTGGACATCACTGCAGCATCTAATGATGCCTTACTGACCAGGTGTTTCATCTAACATATCACTGTTCTTGTCTGTGGACATCTCTGCAGCATCTAATGATGCCTTACTGACCAGGTGTTTCATCTAACATATCACTGTTCTTGTCTGTGGACATCACTGCAGCATCTAATGATGCCTTACTGACCAGGTGTTTCATCTAACATATCACTGTTCTTGTCTGTGGACATCTCTGCAGCATCTAATGATGCCTTACTGACCAGGTGTTTCATCTAACATATCACTGTTCTTGTCTGTGGACATCACTGCAGCATCTAATGATGCCTTACTGACCAGGTGTTTCATCTAACATATCACTGTTCTTGTCTGTGGACATCACTGCAGCATCTAATGATGCCTTACTGACCAGGTGTTTCATCTAACATATCACTGTTCTTGTCTGTGGACATCACTGCAGCATCTAATGATGCCTTACTGACCAGGTGTTTCATCTAACATATCACTGTTCTTGTCTGTGGACATCACTGCAGCATCTAATGATGCCTTACTGACCAGGTGTTTCATCTAACATATCACTGTTCTTGTCTGTGGACATCACTGCAGCATCTAATGATGCCTTACTGACCAGGTGTTTCATCTAACATATCACTGTTCTTGTCTGTGGACATCACTGCAGCATCTAATGATGCCTTACTGACCAGGTGTTTCATCTAACATATCACTGTTCTTGTCTGTGGACATCACTGCAGCATCTAATGATGCCTTACTGACCAGGTGTTTCATCTAACATATCACTGTTCTTGTCTGTGGACATCACTGCAGCATCTAATGATGCCTTACTGACCAGGTGTTTCATCTAACATATCACTGTTCTTGTCTGTGGACATCACTGCAGCATCTAATGATGCCTTACTGACCAGGTGTTTCATCTAACATATCACTGTTCTTGTCTGTGGACATCTCTGCAGCATCTAATGATGCCTTACTGACCAGGTGTTTCATCTAACATATCACTGTTCTTGTCTGTGGACATCACTGCAGCATCTAATGATGCCTTACTGACCAGGTGTTTCATCTAACATATCACTGTTCTTGTCTGTGGACATCACTGCAGCATCTAATGATGCCTTACTGACCAGGTGTTTCATCTAACATATCACTGTTCTTGTCTGTGGACATCACTGCAGCATCTAATGATGCCTTACTGACCAGGTGTTTCATCTAACATATCACTGTTCTTGTCTGTGGACATCACTGCAGCATCTAATGATGCCTTACTGACCAGGTGTTTCATCTAACATATCACTGTTCTTGTCTGTGGACATCTCTGCAGCATCTAATGATGCCTTACTGACCAGGTGTTTCATCTAACATATCACTGTTCTTGTCTGTGGACATCACTGCAGCATCTAATGATGCCTTACTGACCAGGTGTTTCATCTAACATATCACTGTTCTTGTCTGTGGACATCACTGCAGCATCTAATGATGCCTTACTGACCAGGTGTTTCATCTAACATATCACTGTTCTTGTCTGTGGACATCACTGCAGCATCTAATGATGCCTTACTGACCAGGTGTTTCATCTAACATATCACTGTTCTTGTCTGTGGACATCACTGCAGCATCTAATGATGCCTTACTGACCAGGTGTTTCATCTAACATATCACTGTTCTTGTCTGTGGACATCTCTGCAGCATCTAATGATGCCTTACTGACCAGGTGTTTCATCTAACATATCACTGTTCTTGTCTGTGGACATCTCTGCAGCATCTAATGATGCCTTACTGACCAGGTGTTTCATCTAACATATCACTGTTCTTGTCTGTGGACATCTCTGCAGCATCTAATGATGCCTTACTGACCAGGTGTTTCATCTAACATATCACTGTTCTTGTCTGTGGACATCTCTGCAGCATCTAATGATGCCTTACTGACCAGGTGTTTCATCTAACATATCACTGTTCTTGTCTGTGGACATCTCTGCAGCATCTAATGATGCCTTACTGACCAGGTGTTTCATCTAACATATCACTGTTCTTGTCTGTGGACATCTCTGCAGCATCTAATGATGCCTTACTGACCAGGTGTTTCATCTAACATATCACTGTTCTTGTCTGTGGACATCACTGCAGCATCTAATGATGCCTTACTGACCAGGTGTTTCATCTAACATATCACTGTTCTTGTCTGTGGACATCACTGCAGCATCTAATGATGCCTTACTGACCAGGTGTTTCATCTAACATATCACTGTTCTTGTCTGTGGACATCACTGCAGCATCTAATGATGCCTTACTGACCAGGTGTTTCATCTAACATATCACTGTTCTTGTCTGTGGACATCACTGCAGCATCTAATGATGCCTTACTGACCAGGTGTTTCATCTAACATATCACTGTTCTTGTCTGTGGACATCACTGCAGCATCTAATGATGCCTTACTGACCAGGTGTTTCATCTAACATATCACTGTTCTTGTCTGTGGACATCACTGCAGCATCTAATGATGCCTTACTGACCAGGTGTTTCATCTAACATATCACTGTTCTTGTCTGTGGACATCACTGCAGCATCTAATGATGCCTTACTGACCAGGTGTTTCATCTAACATATCACTGTTCTTGTCTGTGGACATCACTGCAGCATCTAATGATGCCTTACTGACCAGGTGTTTCATCTAACATATCACTGTTCTTGTCTGTGGACATCACTGCAGCATCTAATGATGCCTTACTGACCAGGTGTTTCATCTAACATATCACTGTTCTTGTCTGTGGACATCACTGCAGCATCTAATGATGCCTTACTGACCAGGTGTTTCATCTAACATATCACTGTTCTTGTCTGTGGACATCTCTGCAGCATCTAATGATGCCTTACTGACCAGGTGTTTCATCTAACATATCACTGTTCTTGTCTGTGGACATCTCTGCAGCATCTAATGATGCCTTACTGACCAGGTGTTTCATCTAACATATCACTGTTCTTGTCTGTGGACATCTCTGCAGCATCTAATGATGCCTTACTGACCAGGTGTTTCATCTAACATATCACTGTTCTTGTCTGTGGACATCTCTGCAGCATCTAATGATGCCTTACTGACCAGGTGTTTCATCTAACATATCACTGTTCTTGTCTGTGGACATCTCTGCAGCATCTAATGATGCCTTACTGACCAGGTGTTTCATCTAACATATCACTGTTCTTGTCTGTGGACATCACTGCAGCATCTAATGATGCCTTACTGACCAGGTGTTTCATCTAACATATCACTGTTCTTGTCTGTGGACATCTCTGCAGCATCTAATGATGCCTTACTGACCAGGTGTTTCATCTAACATATCACTGTTCTTGTCTGTGGACATCTCTGCAGCATCTAATGATGCCTTACTGACCAGGTGTTTCATCTAACATATCACTGTTCTTGTCTGTGGACATCTCTGCAGCATCTAATGATGCCTTACTGACCAGGTGTTTCATCTAACATATCACTGTTCTTGTCTGTGGACATCTCTGCAGCATCTAATGATGCCTTACTGACCAGGTGTTTCATCTAACATATCACTGTTCTTGTCTGTGGACATCACTGCAGCATCTAATGATGCCTTACTGACCAGGTGTTTCATCTAACATATCACTGTTCTTGTCTGTGGACATCTCTGCAGCATCTAATGATGCCTTACTGACCAGGTGTTTCATCTAACATATCACTGTTCTTGTCTGTGGACATCTCTGCAGCATCTAATGATGCCTTACTGACCAGGTGTTTCATCTAACATATCACTGTTCTTGTCTGTGGACATCTCTGCAGCATCTAATGATGCCTTACTGACCAGGTGTTTCATCTAACATATCACTGTTCTTGTCTGTGGACATCTCTGCAGCATCTAATGATGCCTTACTGACCAGGTGTTTCATCTAACATATCACTGTTCTTGTCTGTGGACATCACTGCAGCATCTAATGATGCCTTACTGACCAGGTGTTTCATCTAACATATCACTGTTCTTGTCTGTGGACATCTCTGCAGCATCTAATGATGCCTTACTGACCAGGTGTTTCATCTAACATATCACTGTTCTTGTCTGTGGACATCTCTGCAGCATCTAATGATGCCTTACTGACCAGGTGTTTCATCTAACATATCACTGTTCTTGTCTGTGGACATCTCTGCAGCATCTAATGATGCCTTACTGACCAGGTGTTTCATCTAACATATCACTGTTCTTGTCTGTGGACATCACTGCAGCATCTAATGATGCCTTACTGACCAGGTGTTTCATCTAACATATCACTGTTCTTGTCTGTGGACATCTCTGCAGCATCTAATGATGCCTTACTGACCAGGTGTTTCATCTAACATATCACTGTTCTTGTCTGTGGACATCACTGCAGCATCTAATGATGCCTTACTGACCAGGTGTTTCATCTAACATATCACTGTTCTTGTCTGTGGACATCACTGCAGCATCTAATGATGCCTTACTGACCAGGTGTTTCATCTAACATATCACTGTTCTTGTCTGTGGACATCTCTGCAGCATCTAATGATGCCTTACTGACCAGGTGTTTCATCTAACATATCACTGTTCTTGTCTGTGGACATCACTGCAGCATCTAATGATGCCTTACTGACCAGGTGTTTCATCTAACATATCACTGTTCTTGTCTGTGGACATCACTGCAGCATCTAATGATGCCTTACTGACCAGGTGTTTCATCTAACATATCACTGTTCTTGTCTGTGGACATCACTGCAGCATCTAATGATGCCTTACTGACCAGGTGTTTCATCTAACATATCACTGTTCTTGTCTGTGGACATCACTGCAGCATCTAATGATGCCTTACTGACCAGGTGTTTCATCTAACATATCACTGTTCTTGTCTGTGGACATCTCTGCAGCATCTAATGATGCCTTACTGACCAGGTGTTTCATCTAACATATCACTGTTCTTGTCTGTGGACATCACTGCAGCATCTAATGATGCCTTACTGACCAGGTGTTTCATCTAACATATCACTGTTCTTGTCTGTGGACATCTCTGCAGCATCTAATGATGCCTTACTGACCAGGTGTTTCATCTAACATATCACTGTTCTTGTCTGTGGACATCACTGCAGCATCTAATGATGCCTTACTGACCAGGTGTTTCATCTAACATATCACTGTTCTTGTCTGTGGACATCTCTGCAGCATCTAATGATGCCTTACTGACCAGGTGTTTCATCTAACATATCACTGTTCTTGTCTGTGGACATCTCTGCAGCATCTAATGATGCCTTACTGACCAGGTGTTTCATCTAACATATCACTGTTCTTGTCTGTGGACATCACTGCAGCATCTAATGATGCCTTACTGACCAGGTGTTTCATCTAACATATCACTGTTCTTGTCTGTGGACATCACTGCAGCATCTAATGATGCCTTACTGACCAGGTGTTTCATCTAACATATCACTGTTCTTGTCTGTGGACATCTCTGCAGCATCTAATGATGCCTTACTGACCAGGTGTTTCATCTAACATATCACTGTTCTTGTCTGTGGACATCACTGCAGCATCTAATGATGCCTTACTGACCAGGTGTTTCATCTAACATATCACTGTTCTTGTCTGTGGACATCACTGCAGCATCTAATGATGCCTTACTGACCAGGTGTTTCATCTAACATATCACTGTTCTTGTCTGTGGACATCACTGCAGCATCTAATGATGCCTTACTGACCAGGTGTTTCATCTAACATATCACTGTTCTTGTCTGTGGACATCACTGCAGCATCTAATGATGCCTTACTGACCAGGTGTTTCATCTAACATATCACTGTTCTTGTCTGTGGACATCTCTGCAGCATCTAATGATGCCTTACTGACCAGGTGTTTCATCTAACATATCACTGTTCTTGTCTGTGGACATCTCTGCAGCATCTAATGATGCCTTACTGACCAGGTGTTTCATCTAACATATCACTGTTCTTGTCTGTGGACATCTCTGCAGCATCTAATGATGCCTTACTGACCAGGTGTTTCATCTAACATATCACTGTTCTTGTCTGTGGACATCTCTGCAGCATCTAATGATGCCTTACTGACCAGGTGTTTCATCTAACATATCACTGTTCTTGTCTGTGGACATCTCTGCAGCATCTAATGATGCCTTACTGACCAGGTGTTTCATCTAACATATCACTGTTCTTGTCTGTGGACATCTCTGCAGCATCTAATGATGCCTTACTGACCAGGTGTTTCATCTAACATATCACTGTTCTTGTCTGTGGACATCTCTGCAGCATCTAATGATGCCTTACTGACCAGGTGTTTCATCTAACATATCACTGTTCTTGTCTGTGGACATCTCTGCAGCATCTAATGATGCCTTACTGACCAGGTGTTTCATCTAACATATCACTGTTCTTGTCTGTGGACATCTCTGCAGCATCTAATGATGCCTTACTGACCAGGTGTTTCATCTAACATATCACTGTTCTTGTCTGTGGACATCTCTGCAGCATCTAATGATGCCTTACTGACCAGGTGTTTCATCTAACATATCACTGTTCTTGTCTGTGGACATCTCTGCAGCATCTAATGATGCCTTACTGACCAGGTGTTTCATCTAACATATCACTGTTCTTGTCTGTGGACATCTCTGCAGCATCTAATGATGCCTTACTGACCAGGTGTTTCATCTAACATATCACTGTTCTTGTCTGTGGACATCTCTGCAGCATCTAATGATGCCTTACTGACCAGGTGTTTCATCTAACATATCACTGTTCTTGTCTGTGGACATCACTGCAGCATCTAATGATGCCTTACTGACCAGGTGTTTCATCTAACATATCACTGTTCTTGTCTGTGGACATCACTGCAGCATCTAATGATGCCTTACTGACCAGGTGTTTCATCTAACATATCACTGTTCTTGTCTGTGGACATCACTGCAGCATCTAATGATGCCTTACTGACCAGGTGTTTCATCTAACATATCACTGTTCTTGTCTGTGGACATCACTGCAGCATCTAATGATGCCTTACTGACCAGGTGTTTCATCTAACATATCACTGTTCTTGTCTGTGGACATCACTGCAGCATCTAATGATGCCTTACTGACCAGGTGTTTCATCTAACATATCACTGTTCTTGTCTGTGGACATCACTGCAGCATCTAATGATGCCTTACTGACCAGGTGTTTCATCTAACATATCACTGTTCTTGTCTGTGGACATCACTGCAGCATCTAATGATGCCTTACTGACCAGGTGTTTCATCTAACATATCACTGTTCTTGTCTGTGGACATCACTGCAGCATCTAATGATGCCTTACTGACCAGGTGTTTCATCTAACATATCACTGTTCTTGTCTGTGGACATCTCTGCAGCATCTAATGATGCCTTACTGACCAGGTGTTTCATCTAACATATCACTGTTCTTGTCTGTGGACATCACTGCAGCATCTAATGATGCCTTACTGACCAGGTGTTTCATCTAACATATCACTGTTCTTGTCTGTGGACATCTCTGCAGCATCTAATGATGCCTTACTGACCAGGTGTTTCATCTAACATATCACTGTTCTTGTCTGTGGACATCTCTGCAGCATCTAATGATGCCTTACTGACCAGGTGTTTCATCTAACATATCACTGTTCTTGTCTGTGGACATCACTGCAGCATCTAATGATGCCTTACTGACCAGGTGTTTCATCTAACATATCACTGTTCTTGTCTGTGGACATCACTGCAGCATCTAATGATGCCTTACTGACCAGGTGTTTCATCTAACATATCACTGTTCTTGTCTGTGGACATCTCTGCAGCATCTAATGATGCCTTACTGACCAGGTGTTTCATCTAACATATCACTGTTCTTGTCTGTGGACATCTCTGCAGCATCTAATGATGCCTTACTGACCAGGTGTTTCATCTAACATATCACTGTTCTTGTCTGTGGACATCACTGCAGCATCTAATGATGCCTTACTGACCAGGTGTTTCATCTAACATATCACTGTTCTTGTCTGTGGACATCACTGCAGCATCTAATGATGCCTTACTGACCAGGTGTTTCATCTAACATATCACTGTTCTTGTCTGTGGACATCTCTGCAGCATCTAATGATGCCTTACTGACCAGGTGTTTCATCTAACATATCACTGTTCTTGTCTGTGGACATCTCTGCAGCATCTAATGATGCCTTACTGACCAGGTGTTTCATCTAACATATCACTGTTCTTGTCTGTGGACATCACTGCAGCATCTAATGATGCCTTACTGACCAGGTGTTTCATCTAACATATCACTGTTCTTGTCTGTGGACATCACTGCAGCATCTAATGATGCCTTACTGACCAGGTGTTTCATCTAACATATCACTGTTCTTGTCTGTGGACATCACTGCAGCATCTAATGATGCCTTACTGACCAGGTGTTTCATCTAACATATCACTGTTCTTGTCTGTGGACATCTCTGCAGCATCTAATGATGCCTTACTGACCAGGTGTTTCATCTAACATATCACTGTTCTTGTCTGTGGACATCTCTGCAGCATCTAATGATGCCTTACTGACCAGGTGTTTCATCTAACATATCACTGTTCTTGTCTGTGGACATCACTGCAGCATCTAATGATGCCTTACTGACCAGGTGTTTCATCTAACATATCACTGTTCTTGTCTGTGGACATCACTGCAGCATCTAATGATGCCTTACTGACCAGGTGTTTCATCTAACATATCACTGTTCTTGTCTGTGGACATCACTGCAGCATCTAATGATGCCTTACTGACCAGGTGTTTCATCTAACATATCACTGTTCTTGTCTGTGGACATCTCTGCAGCATCTAATGATGCCTTACTGACCAGGTGTTTCATCTAACATATCACTGTTCTTGTCTGTGGACATCACTGCAGCATCTAATGATGCCTTACTGACCAGGTGTTTCATCTAACATATCACTGTTCTTGTCTGTGGACATCACTGCAGCATCTAATGATGCCTTACTGACCAGGTGTTTCATCTAACATATCACTGTTCTTGTCTGTGGACATCACTGCAGCATCTAATGATGCCTTACTGACCAGGTGTTTCATCTAACATATCACTGTTCTTGTCTGTGGACATCACTGCAGCATCTAATGATGCCTTACTGACCAGGTGTTTCATCTAACATATCACTGTTCTTGTCTGTGGACATCACTGCAGCATCTAATGATGCCTTACTGACCAGGTGTTTCATCTAACATATCACTGTTCTTGTCTGTGGACATCACTGCAGCATCTAATGATGCCTTACTGACCAGGTGTTTCATCTAACATATCACTGTTCTTGTCTGTGGACATCACTGCAGCATCTAATGATGCCTTACTGACCAGGTGTTTCATCTAACATATCACTGTTCTTGTCTGTGGACATCACTGCAGCATCTAATGATGCCTTACTGACCAGGTGTTTCATCTAACATATCACTGTTCTTGTCTGTGGACATCACTGCAGCATCTAATGATGCCTTACTGACCAGGTGTTTCATCTAACATATCACTGTTCTTGTCTGTGGACATCTCTGCAGCATCTAATGATGCCTTACTGACCAGGTGTTTCATCTAACATATCACTGTTCTTGTCTGTGGACATCACTGCAGCATCTAATGATGCCTTACTGACCAGGTGTTTCATCTAACATATCACTGTTCTTGTCTGTGGACATCACTGCAGCATCTAATGATGCCTTACTGACCAGGTGTTTCATCTAACATATCACTGTTCTTGTCTGTGGACATCACTGCAGCATCTAATGATGCCTTACTGACCAGGTGTTTCATCTAACATATCACTGTTCTTGTCTGTGGACATCACTGCAGCATCTAATGATGCCTTACTGACCAGGTGTTTCATCTAACATATCACTGTTCTTGTCTGTGGACATCACTGCAGCATCTAATGATGCCTTACTGACCAGGTGTTTCATCTAACATATCACTGTTCTTGTCTGTGGACATCACTGCAGCATCTAATGATGCCTTACTGACCAGGTGTTTCATCTAACATATCACTGTTCTTGTCTGTGGACATCACTGCAGCATCTAATGATGCCTTACTGACCAGGTGTTTCATCTAACATATCACTGTTCTTGTCTGTGGACATCACTGCAGCATCTAATGATGCCTTACTGACCAGGTGTTTCATCTAACATATCACTGTTCTTGTCTGTGGACATCACTGCAGCATCTAATGATGCCTTACTGACCAGGTGTTTCATCTAACATATCACTGTTCTTGTCTGTGGACATCACTGCAGCATCTAATGATGCCTTACTGACCAGGTGTTTCATCTAACATATCACTGTTCTTGTCTGTGGACATCACTGCAGCATCTAATGATGCCTTACTGACCAGGTGTTTCATCTAACATATCACTGTTCTTGTCTGTGGACATCACTGCAGCATCTAATGATGCCTTACTGACCAGGTGTTTCATCTAACATATCACTGTTCTTGTCTGTGGACATCACTGCAGCATCTAATGATGCCTTACTGACCAGGTGTTTCATCTAACATATCACTGTTCTTGTCTGTGGACATCACTGCAGCATCTAATGATGCCTTACTGACCAGGTGTTTCATCTAACATATCACTGTTCTTGTCTGTGGACATCACTGCAGCATCTAATGATGCCTTACTGACCAGGTGTTTCATCTAACATATCATTGTTCTTGTCTGTGGACATCACTGCAGCATCTAATGATGCCTTACTGACCAGGTGTTTCATCTAACATATCACTGTTCTTGTCTGTGGACATCACTGCAGCATCTAATGATGCCTTACTGACCAGGTGTTTCATCTAACATATCACTGTTCTTGTCTGTGGACATCACTGCAGCATCTAATGATGCCTTACTGACCAGGTGTTTCATCTAACATATCACTGTTCTTGTCTGTGGACATCTCTGCAGCATCTAATGATGCCTTACTGACCAGGTGTTTCATCTAACATATCACTGTTCTTGTCTGTGGACATCACTGCAGCATCTAATGATGCCTTACTGACCAGGTGTTTCATCTAACATATCACTGTTCTTGTCTGTGGACATCACTGCAGCATCTAATGATGCCTTACTGACCAGGTGTTTCATCTAACATATCACTGTTCTTGTCTGTGGACATCACTGCAGCATCTAATGATGCCTTACTGACCAGGTGTTTCATCTAACATATCATTGTTCTTGTCTGTGGACATCTCTGCAGCATCTAATGATGCCTTACTGACCAGGTGTTTCATCTAACATATCACTGTTCTTGTCTGTGGACATCACTGCAGCATCTAATGATGCCTTACTGACCAGGTGTTTCATCTAACATATCACTGTTCTTGTCTGTGGACATCTCTGCAGCATCTAATGAACTAATCATGTACGTTCAGGTGCATGAAAGACCGTGCGACGCTGCCTGTCTGATGAACTGGGGGGCTTTTTCTATCTCAGTTTAGAAGGCTGCTGCTGCTAATTATGGCTTTTTTTGTGGATAAAATTACTAGCATCAGATAGGAAGTTCTCAGTATGACTCTAGTGGGTTGTGCAGCAAACCAGCTAAATTCTTTCTTCATGGAGATGAATTTCATGTAGTTGAATATTGAAAAGTCATAGTCTCATTTATGTGATCTAGAACTACAGTTTGTGGTTTACACTCACACAAACAAGGATGATGAGATCCTGCCTAGTTGTTCTGGAACCAACCATTCTTCATATTTTAAGATACTATTTAAGGCTGAATAGCTTTTCAGCTGCATTAAATAAGGCCTTTATGATCCAAACTCTCAAAAATGCCTCTGGATCCACCTACGATGAAGAACTGTTGTCCAATCTCATGCCTAATTTTTGTTGGTAAAGTGAATAGGGAAGTTTTCTACACATAGCTTGAGTCTTTTCTGAAACCATGTGACCTAAATAAATTATGAGTCAGCCTATGCTACAGCACAGTGGCAGCTCTACTAAATGTGTTTAGATATCTCCATGTGGCCAGAGAAATTGTCAGTATTAGTCTTCCTTGGTCCTACTTATCTCTCTGCAGCATTTGATGCTCTTAACCATAGCCATCCTTTTAAGTTCTCACAATATCTCTACAGATTCTTGTCTGCTGTTTCAAATTGTTTCTCCGCCTATCTTTCAAGAAAACCATGGATGATAACTTGTGGTTTATACTCTTCTTAGAGTTACGTTCTCCAAAAGGGAGTCTTCAGGTCTGCATTTGAGGACTACTACTGTGTACTGTGTATATACTATCACTATGGAGCAGCATAGCTATGCTGATGGCACCCAGGTATATCTCTGCTTTTCTCCTGAGGAAATGATTGCATTGCTGGGAAGTAGGCCAAAGTCCACTGTCACCTTATCAAACAGTGATAGAAATTCATACCTTTAGCAATGAGGTAGTGACTTTTGTATCTATCTGTCCTATCCTTAGCACACTTACAGTTTGTAGCACCAGTTTTTTTTTTTTTTTGGATTTGGTGTCAAATGTGAGCAGTCTTGCAAAGATGCTTGATAATCATTTGACACAGAATGACCAGGTGTTAGCCATAATTAAAATATTGTTTTCTTCTGAGAAATATTACTCCAATTTACCACTAGAGGATAACTTCATCTAGCTGTTTGGATTACTGCAATGGCCTTTGCAAAAGATTCTTCTTTGGACTTCATGTGATTTCTGCTGGTGTGGACGTTTTCAGCTATGATACCAACTGGTACTGCTAAAGAAGATCATATTACACTTGTTCTCTAGAAACCTCCCTGGCTACCAATCACCTGCTAGATTCTATATAAATTGCTTATGCTAACATATTTTGCCCGAAAAAAACTGATTCTAATCTACCCAGAGGAGCTTCCACATCTATCCCTTCTCTTCATTCAAGAGATGGGGAGCTGGTATATATTCTTAGGGTTCAATTAGAAATGTATGCTTATTGATTATTTGCTTACTGAGCCACCATCTGGAAGAATTCTCTCCCTCATTATTTTTAATGATTTTACCCTCAAATTGTTTTCAGTTGTCCACACACATATATTTATTTAATAAGACTTTTCATTTTGTGTAGTTTTAATTTATTTATTTAAATTTATTTAAATTGCCAAGATCACATATTTATTATCCTTTTTATACATTTTTTTTCATTTATTACTTTATTTGTTAGTTCTTATTTAATGTTTATATATAGTTTTTGTAATGTGCTTAAGGATAATGCATAAAATAAAATAAAATGAAAGATGATTTTATGTAAAATACTGAGAACTAGAAAGTCCTCTTCTGATGTGGTAGGTTTTTGTGTGATTAAGAAGTTCCAGAAAGTGTTCGGAATTCATAGGTTTACAACAGTGAATAAGGCAATAATCAAGGTAGAAGACTTTGTAAATTAAACAACATAATAATAATTGGGCTCTATAAGTAAATGAATGAATGAATACAAAGTTGGATCTTTTGACAGTGGTACACCGGTGCTGAATTCTGTCAGTTAAATAGAAGAATTGGTTTACATGGCTTGTTTCCACTTTGTTAGTCTTACTTACAGAGGATGTGGTAACAAGTAAGTCTTAACTGTTAAATAAAAGTATACGCCCCTTTTGTAATATCTAAATAAGCCACTAAGTATAGAATTATGTGAGTACAAGGCTTCATTCTGCCCATTCAGTTTGTTTTGAAAAGCTATCACATCGGTATTAAAAGGGACCATTTAATTAAGGATGCCAAGTCATTTGTAAATATCAATGGATAAGGAACAATAGCAGTTAATTTGTCAGTTAGTAGGAACCTAAAACATATCCAGTTTGCTCTTAGGTTTCACTTACCCATCCCATAATCAATAATTATATCTTATTCCTAGTGAGAATAACTGGGAGCATGCCATAGATTATTTGAGGGAACCCCTCCATTGGGTAAAGCATCTAGGATCTGCCTTTGTCCATTAGTAGTACAGAGGACAGTCGTGAGGTCAATTGTCTATTATACCATGACCCCCCCATTAATATTCCAAAACATGCACGCTGATTGGTCAGTGTGCATGTTGTAAATCGACTTATACTAATGGAAAAAGGTCCGGTCGCCCGGACTTTTTCCATTAGTATAAGTCTTTTATAAAACACTGTCTCACTATGTTAAAGGAGTTTAACATAGCGACACAGGTTTAAAAACTTTTTAAAGCTGTCTCGTTATGTTAAACTCCTTTAACATAGTGACACAGTATGTAAAAAGCAACGGAGATCTTGCTTTCTCCGTTGCTTTTTTTTTAAACCTGTCTCACTATGTTAAATGGGTTTAACAGAGCGAGACAGCTTTAAAATAAGCAACGGCGATCTCTGTTGCTTATTTTAAAGCTGTCTCACTATGTTAAACCCATTTAACATAGCGAAACATTTTGTAAAAAGCAACGGAGATCTTGCTTTCTCTGTTGCTTTTGCCCACAGCTCTGATGTACTGCGTACATCAGAACTCCACAGAATACCAGATAGCTGCAGAAGGGCAGCAAGGAGGCGTATACAATGCCATTATTTAAGAAAAGTAATTATTTTTTTCTTAAATAATGTCATTGTATAATAACCACTTCTGGGTGTGGGTAATGCTAGATTTACCACGGTTGGCATGGTTTGGTCCCAGGGCGAAGCCCTTGGGACCAAACCACAACTGGTAAATCCATTACCCAGGCATGGGTTATTGCTATAATACCCATCTTTAGATCCAGGTTGCACCTGAATATAGACATAGATGAATTTTACATGGATGGGGAGTCTGTTCCAGAAGAGATGCATCCACTGCAAGATATACCTGTCCTTTCAAACCATTTTGTTGATGTTGCAGAAGAGATTAAGATCCCTAGATTGAGTATTTCTGATGTGCAGTAAGTCCATCAGTAATTTCGTATTGGATCGGAAGACACCTTGTATGCCAGACCCATGTCACCTCTTAGCAGTATGAAGGATACCAAGTATACTGACAGAGGTTTGAGTCAGTCCATGAAGAACTTATTGTTTAAGGATTGTATCCTTTTATAAGGTAGCTCTGTGGACAATCAAGTTGTTGCATGTGTCTGGACAGATACATGCTTTAGCAAGCATTATTCTCAATGGCTGGCTTAATATGGGCTGAGTAAAGGGGGGACAATGCCATGTCTAGATCTAGATACATTCCTATAAGCTGGGCAGTGCAGAAGGACTTTCTTACATTAGTGGATACATGGTCAAAAGTTAAGTCACTATCCACATAAACTGCTGAAGAACGACATTATTGAAAAGAAGTCACTGGATGGGCATAGTCAGCCAACATCCCAAACACAACCAACTAAGGTGGGGGAGCTGCCGCCCCCCCCCCCCCACACACACCCCTCACAACTGTATATACTAACTTCAATGGGGAATAGGGCAAATTTAAAAGATTTCCCTTCACTTACCTTATGCATCATGGTACTTCCTGGTTGTTGGCCAGCTATGGCCATTCGATGAATTTATAGGGTCATAGGGTCATAGGTTAGTACTAGGCTAACTGCTCTTGTGAGCCATTGTAAACCTAGCCAATTATCCCTTGTGAGACTCAAACCCCATCACCTTGTGTTTGTAAGGCAAACACCTTAACCATTAGGCCACCCTCCCAATGATACTGTTATTGTTCAGTAATTGTCAGTTTTGCTGTCTTCCATTCGATATTTCGCCATGCGGGTTTTTTATTTTTCGGAAGCCGAACATAGACCCGATTTTCTTTGCATACACTGAAGTGTTTAAAAACATAGATGTTGTCTCCTATGTTCAAGATAGAATAAACTACAGACAAGAAGCCATCATGGAGATGTTTACATTAAATTACCAAGAAGTGACCCTAATATAGTACTGCATTTTATGTTATCTCTAGTTATTATGCCTGAAATACTTGTTGCTGTCTGTTTTAACTAATCTGCATACGTATTTATTTATTTGCATTTTTACCATGTACTCCAGCTACTTAATAATAGGTCAGCACTTTGCTTTTTACTTTGTTTTTGTTAAATATTGAAAAAAATGATTATAAAGAAATTTGACAAAAATGCTGAATATGAGAACTAAGATAAGAAAATGGTGGAGGAACATAGTTTCAAGAATAAGGGGTACAGTCTGGCAATTTTTCTAGAAGTTTAACAATCTCCATTCTTGTAAACCAGCAATCAGTGAAATCACAGAAGAGGTAGCCTGAAGCTCATCAAGTTTTGTTGTACTTCATCAGGTGAAGCACACAGAAATCTATTCATTGTCATAGCCTAAAAGAGTGAGTCTCTGAATGTTGTAACAGCAATGCTACAAGCTTCCTGTATGTGATATTTTATTAGATTGACACTGCCTAGGTCATGCATTGACTGAATTTTGGAGTAAGAGAAGTGAAGAGAAGGAAAGTGTGTTTTGTGTTTGCTATCTACCTTTCACCTCTTATTCAAGTATGTAAAACTCCAGGATAAGTGTATACAAAGATCAGGGGTATGGAGAATTGTCCCCAAATTGGGGGGAGAGGGAGTTACAGGGAGATGAGCCCCACTGCAAAAAATGTTTTTCTGTGTTTCTCTCTTTTTTTTCATAAACAGAAAGGGTTTCTTTAACATCAGAGTTAAATTCAACACCAATTTATTGATAAAAGTTAGGCTTTTAAGCATTTTAGGTGTACAGAGTAAAATTACCCAGATGTTGTAGCCAGGTTTAAAAGTTCAGTAAGTTTATTTTTTTCCTTAATTATTTTTATAGAAAGTTTTATCATCAAAACATTAATATATAACATTAAAAATATAATGAATTATATAACTAAGACAGAAAAAAAATATATAAAAAGAAATTAAAACAAAAACTTACAAAGGTGTCTACTAAAAAACAAAATTCTAATAAATGGAAAATCAAATTAATTAATCGCTTTTTATTCGTTAATTGGCTTAAATCAGTTTGCATTACATTATAAAATTTAAAATTATATTACAAAAAAATACACATGCATCACAGCTTAGCTAGGGTTAAACTATTCCCAGAGCTATAAAGTCTGCTCTTCAAATTTTCCCTTAGAACTAGCCAGTTTTTTAGTTTTAGCACTCAAATCTGTTTCTTTGAGCTTAGCACTTGTTCAGAACTCATTGTAAGCATGAAATAAGCTACAAATTACTACAGCACTCAACTTTCCTCACTTGTCTAGAGGAAAACAGTTTTTAGTACTTAATAAATAAGCACCTATCCAGGCATGTCTAAGGGTCAGCTCCTGGTGATTCCTCCTGTCTACCTGATGAATCTGGGCATCTTGGGGCAATGCAGCAATTGCCTCATATACAAAGACAACCCTCTCCTCCTACCACCCAACATTACAAACTGTGAGAGATGCACTTGTATAGCCAAACTGGAAGCAAAGCTCTCTTCACCCAAGACTGGGCTAAACACTCAAGAGGTGAAGGTAAACACTTGCACCAGTCCCTCAAAACCTACACCACCAAAGCACACACATAGAAGCACAAAACAAACACCTACATTTATGGAGGCTCTCAATAAAAATTTGCCCAAGCAACAGAGACTTCCAAAGCAGAATAGCAAGCAACCTCCACCCTCCAACATAACCCAAATGACACATAGCCCACAAACTCAGTGTGCCACTCAACCAAAGCCAATAAGGCAAAACAACATACCCAACACTCTAGTCATAGGTGACTCTATAGTCAGGCACACTGATGTTCCACTCACCAGGCTAAACAAGAAGAAAGTTACTGTCAGCTGCCTGTCGGGTGCCAGGATCCGCCACATAATGAAAACACTCAGTTCACTCCACAACAAGTAGAAATATGACTCTGTCAATGTCCATGTTGGTGTGAATGACCTGAGATGTACCTCGCTGGACTATATGAAAAGAGACATGGAGGAGCTCTCCGATTTTGTAGCCCAGGCAGGTATGACCCTAGCCCTGAGTAGCATCCTGACATCACCCAGAATGGTACCATAGTACAAGGACAAAATAATTGACTTCAACAATTGGCTAAGCTTCTGATATCATTCTAAGGGGATCCTGTATCTGTCTGCCTGGGATGGCATGATCGACAGACCACGATGTTTTGCCAGAGATGGCATGCAACTGTCACCCTTGGGATTCCAGATACTGGCTAAGGCTCTTGCCACCCCTATAGTGCCTTTTTAGGCAAGGTTCAAATGACAAATTCACCACCATAACAGGTACATGCAAGCAAAATGTGAGGGTAATGCCACTCAATGCTAGACGTCTAAACCTCAAAATGCACTCACTCAAGGCACTCCTTAAAATGGAGAACATCGACATCTGTGCAGTGACAGAGACCTGGTTCAAGGCTCCAGAGAGCCCCCCTGTATTACCAGGCTATAATTCATACCACACCTTTTGGCCACCTAACCTGGACCACAACACTAAAGGTGGAGGTGTGTCCATATTCATTGATGATATCCACACCTCCAGGCTAGTTGCTCAGCATAATGCATCTGAGATTATCCAAGTGAAACTAACTCAGGGCAAGACCGCAATCCAAATTGTAGCTTGCTAAAGATCCCCCACCATGCCCCAGGATTCCCATTCCTCATTTCTTGATACACTGGAAGATATTAGGGTACAATCCAACACCCTAATAAGGGGCGATTTCAACTACTCCACCATTAATTGGGAAAACTACTCATGTACCAACTCTTTTGCTCAATGTTTTCTGGAATTCATAAATTCCAATGCCTTGGATCAACTTATCCACACCCCCACCAGGGGCAGCAATATCCTAGACCTGGTCATTACCAACATGGGCAACCATTGTTCCACACCAGAGGTCAATTCCTCATTGGTCAGATCTGACCACAAGCTAATCACCCTAGACATCCACATCCTGCCCCCACCCCCCATTCGGGAAACCACCATAAAAAATGTCTCCAAAGCCAACTTAACACTTCTTAAGACAGACGTGGCAAACTTCACGACACCCATGCAGATGGAAAATAGAGGTACAACTGCTGAATCCTACACAAATGCACTTTATAAGCACTTACATGAGTACATGGATCGTGCTATCCCTAACAGAACCGAGATGCTATCCTCAAAAAAAGGAAGCCAATCTAGTGGTCTCCTGCCATAAACAAACTCTACAACAGAAACAAGAAACTGTTGAAAAAAAGAGTAAAATCCCATGACTGGAGGAACTCCCTGGTCAACCTCAGTAAGAAGCTGAGATCCCCTCATAAAATCCTCCAAAGCTAGTTATGAAAACAAAATCGCCACTGATTCTAAAGACAACCACAAAGCATTCTATAGCTATGTCAAGAATCTTAATGGCAATACTCAGATCTGCTCTGAGTTACAGCACAATGGCACTAAATGTACAAAACCTACTGATATTGCCAACATCCTTCAGATAGGTTCAGTGCTAACTTTACTCCCCTTTTACCCCCTAAAGGGCCCATTTTTATACCAGAAGAATGCAAAGTTCCTGTAATCACGGCTGCACAGGTAAAAAACACACTCTCCAAAGCCAAGAACACAGCATCCATGGGACCTGACAACATCCCAGGCTGCGTTCTACATGAACTACAGAACTGGCATCCCACCTAAGTACTGTGTTCAATCATAGCTTCACCTCAGGCTTTGTGCCCACTGAATGGTGCACAGCAATGGTTATCGCACTCCACAAAGTGGGAGCCACAACGGACCCCTGGAACTACTGCCCCATTAGCCTGATGAGCTTGGTCTGCAAGGTCATGGAACATATCATCATGGAACTTATAAACAAAGACAGTGGTAATCTCCAAACTCTGGACCCCACCCATTTTGGGTTTGTAAAAGGCAGATTATGTCTTCTAAACCTGATAGACTTCTTTGAAGCAGTCACCAAAGCCATAGATGAGGGTAAGGTGGTTCACATAGCCTATTTAGATCTCACCAAGGCTTTCAACACCATCCCCCACTTTGGAATTATAGATAAACTCACTAAACTAGCTATAAATCCCTATGTCACAAGATGGGTTGCCAACTGGCTCACTGACAGAACCCACACTGTGAAAGTAGCAGACTCCAAATCAGACTGCAGACCAGTGACAAGTGAAGTATCACGGGGTTCAGTCCTGGGCCATCTCCTGTTTAATATCTACTTCTCTGAGGTACAGGCTAACACAGAAGGTCTTTGGCTAATGAAGTTCACAGATGACTGCAAATTAGGAGCCATAATCAAAACTCCTAACGATGTGGACATCCTACAAAAAGGCCTCACTGAGACAGATGCCTGGTGTCAAAGCCATGGCCTCAAGCTCAATGCCAGAAAGTGCATTGTCATCCCCTTTGGTAAAAATTCTGTACTTATGAACTACCACATAGGCGGTAGTCTACTTAACACCGAAAGTGTGATAAGAGACCTTGGGACACAGGTGGACAGTAGTCTCTCCTTTGATAATCACATTGCCGCAGTAGTCAGGAAATCCTTCTACGTGGCGCACCTCATCACAAAAGGTTTCTCATCCAGGAAAAAAAGAGGTCATTGTTCCCCTCTACTTGTCACTCATTAGACCCATTATAGAGTACAACACCCCTTTTGGTATGTACCTCACAAGACATGTAAAACAACTGGAAAGGCTGCAGAAATACCTCACAAAGAGGATTACCAACCACAAACAGATGCCCTATGCAGACCGTCTCAAAAAAACCCAGCTTTACTCCATTGCATATTGCCTACTCAGAGGTGATCTCTGTCTGACATACAAAGCTATATCAAACCCAGAGCTGATGGACATGCTCCACTTAAAGAAATCCCAATCCTTCTGAGGTACATGCTCTATGGACCTAAACCTTGTTACCACAATAAACAGAAGATGATGGAGGGATAGATTCCTGTCCCTGAGACGTCCCTTACTCTGGAACAAACTACCTATCTATATCAAACAAAGCTCCTCATTAGCACTCTTCAAGAAAAATTTTGATGATTGGATGGGAAATAGCAAATTCACCCCAGGGATCATTTCTGTGGCTTTGCTCGACAGGGGCATAGGAAAATAATTTTCTTGGGTGGTGAAAGCCAGGGTACCTTTTTGGCGAGGCTTATATAGGGCCAATAGCTTAGTACCTTCCTATGAACCTATAATTATTAAAGTCTATTTATCCAGCACTTCTTTGAATTTCAACCAAATATTATATGTAGAGGTGATTCTAGATGTTCTTATCTTGATTGTGATAAATTCATGTTGACATACTTCAGTTGCAATGTTTACAAATTATTTTATAGTAGGAGTAGACTATTTTTTCCAATTTTGGTAATAACTTTTGTTGCTATTGTTAAGATGTTTCATAAGACAGGGTATTTTATTCTCATAATACATGGTGGAATTGATACATTAAATAAAATGAGAGATTTAGTTAACATAAATTTATCATTGAAAACAGCTTGTCAAAGATAATTTATATTATCCCAATATGGCTTCTGCATTATATAATTAAAACACATATGTTGCCAGTCAGCTTTAGCATTTAATTCACATCTCCAACATCCTATATCCTTTTTGTACATTAGTTCAATTCTATGTGGTGTAATGAAAATGATGTGCATGAACTTCAAGGAGAATAATCTCCAGTTTGGTGAGGAAGTAGTTGTTTTGATGATAGAATTATTATTTTTTTATCAGCTTCACTTGGAGAATTATTGTTAATAAGTCTAAAATAATCCCAATAGTTTTTTCTATAGTATATTGTTGAATCCTTAATCACTTTATATATTTTAGATAGAAATCCTCTCCCTATTGCATTCTGAATGAGTTTCTCACTGTTGGTTGATTAAATTAATCTTATGCTCAACTAACTGTCTACAATTTTGAATTTCTAGCTGCATTTCTTTGGTTAAATCAAACTTATCTATAATACGGTCAATAGTTTGCAATTTCCCACTATCCAACAGCTGATAGCAATATATCATTTTTTTCCTTAAATGTAATTATTGTTGTTACGTTGAATGTGTTAATGCTGTTTAGAGTGTAAGCTATAGGAAGTAATAAAAAAACTATGATTTATATTCAGGGTTCTTGTAAGTAAAATTTTAATGGTGACTAATATTGTGTTACTATGATAAGAATTAATTGGTTTATTTTTACTTTCTCAGTAATACTCTTTCAGTAGCCAATGAAAATTATTAAATAGTATTTTAGAATGATTAGGCTTTTTCCAATGATTAGATTTAAACCAAATGTTTCCATGAGTCTCTTTCCTCTTGGCATTATAATTACTGCTTAACCAAGAGATTATTGTCTTAATATTTGATGATAAAGAATATATTTCTAAATCTGGGACTCCAATACCACCCAATGCCCAGTCTCTAATATGATGATTTAAAGTCAATCCAGGTTTATTGAGAAACCAAAGAAATTTCTGGAGCAATGAATTATAATATTTTATACTATCTTCTGGGGTGGGAGAGATAAAGATTGTATTATATAAATCATTTTAGGAAGAAGAATAATTTTAATTAAATAAAGTCTCTCTTTCATGGTAAAAATGAACTTATTCCATTTATTAAACATAAATTTTATGGAATTTAAATTATTATTGTCATTAAGAGTTATTATATTTTAATAGTATCTGTTAACGTTATCCCTAAGTAATTAATTTTTTATCTTCTACAATGTGTTTAGAGAATTTTTTTTCTATTTTATTAGTATTACAATTTACAGGTAATATATTCGTTTTATTTTCATTAAAACCAAGTCTTGAGTTCTTCTGGAAGGTTTCCATTGCATTAAATATTGCAATAATAGAAAAATTTCACTCATTCAGAGTCAATAGTATATCATCTGCAAATAATTGTATTTTGGAAATTAAATTATTATTCATTTGTATGTTTTTGATGTCTATATTTAATCTTATATAATTTGCAAAAGGTTCCATATTTAGAGTAAAGAGCAATGGTGACAGAGGACAACCCTGTTTAGTACCTTTAGAGATTATGACTAATTCATAAGTATATGAACCTATTTTGATATAAGCAAAATAATTTTCATAGATAAGTTTAATAAGCTGAAAGAAATTCTTCTAAAAATGACATTCCTCCAGTACTAATAATAGGTATTCCCAATTAACTGAGTCAAATGAGTTATTAATATCTAAAGTAACTAAAGTTATCTCTTCTTTTGTGTTATTAACATAATCTATTATTGTTGGTGCTTATCATAAAAATTCCTATTTAATATAAAACAAGTTTGATCATTGTTTACCAATATAGGAAGACATTGTTTTATTCTACAAGCATAAATAGCCATGAATATTTTATAATCTATATTTAATACGACAAAAAGTGGAAGGAGTATCTGAGGAAGTTTTGTGGCTAAGACGAAAGCGCTTATGGTGGTTGCTCCTGTGATTTTTACAATAAAGTGGATTATTTGTTTTATGACTGTGGTACCTGGACATTTTATTTTGTTTTTTTGTCGAATTAGTTTTCAATTATTTATTTTTTGGTTGGATTTAATCTATATTTAATAATTAAATTGGCTTATATGAAGAGCATTATATTGAATCCTTATCAGCTTTTAAAATTGCAAATATAAAAGTGCAATTCCAGGATGGTAGAACCTTTGTTAAAACTGCAACTATTGAAAATACTTCCAGCAAAATACTTAAAGCCTCTTTATATATTAGTTTATATAATTCAGGCATTATACCATCATTTCCAGGAGATTTATTAGGTTTTACTTTATTAATATGAGTTTTGAGCTCAGACATTGAAATAGGCTAATCAGTTAATTTCACCAGATCTTCTGATAGTCTATTTTAGTAATTTTTTTTTGCAAATGGTTTAATTGCATCTTGCATATCCATTGTTGGTTTATATTGATTAATTTTATTAAAAGGGACCCGAATACATCTAGAATGTCATGTATTTCAATAAGCTTTATTCCTCTAGGAGAATATAACTCTTTGATATGATTATATTTAATTATCACTTTTGTTCTAGTAGTTATTTTATATATGGATTTAGGATTTATAGAATAATTAGTTATTTTGATCTTTTCTTAACTAATCATAGTTTTATGTTGTAAATTTTCTAGGTACTTACTATTTAATCTGTCTCTTCTGATAAGTTATTATTTCCTTTGTGAATATCTAATTTTAACTTGTAAATCTACCAGTTCCTTGTCCCATTGTTTTCTGTTTAGAGCATACCAACTCATGGTTTGCCAAATAAATATACTTCCATAGAATTCCATAGAAATGTTTCTGCGGTATTACCTATGTGATTAAATCAACAAAATACTACATTTCTTTATTAAAGAATTCCTTAAATTCTTTCATATTAGTTATATAGGCAGGAAAACTTTTAATTGAGATGTTATTATTAAAATTCTGCATAACTTCAATATGATATTGCATTATGGTCTGATAATGGGCAGGAGACTACTTTAACCTTGCCTAGCCTATTAGTAATATAATTTGAGACATATACTATATCTATTTGAGACTGTGTTCCATGTCTGTGTGAGAAATATGTAAAAAAAGTGAGTCTGACACCGAAATTCATTAATATCTCTAATATTAAATAAACCTATAAATTCCATTAATGATTTTGCTGAAGTGGGTTTTCTCCATTTACTACTAGTATTAAACTCCTTATTATGTAATAAACTGTTAAAATCTAATGCAAAAATAATGCTTCCTCTGAAATTTTAATTATTTTCCCAATTAATGTTTAGCAGGTTTTTATTTATTTGTTTTACATTTGTTTACTGGGAAAGTCTGACTGGGACAGACCCCATTTTCAGTGGAGGCCTGGGGACAAATGCTCCAGATGCATGTCATTGGGATGTGGGAGGAAATCAGTGCTCCTGGAAGAAACCCACACAAATGCAAGGAGGATATGTAGATTCTGCACAGAAGGCACCCCAGATGAAAATCAAACTAGAGAACCTTTTGCTGTGAGGTGACAACACTAACTGCTGCACCACTGTGCAACCCTCCTTGAACTTGTACTCCTATTCTAGGTATCCAATAAACATTAATACAAGTATATCATTTTCTTTTAATCTCTAGTGTCACTGAAAAAAACATTCATTTTTCATCATCATGTGTGTTTAAGATTTTAGGTATTGGCATAGAATTCTTTAATAATATAGCCACCCATCTTTTTTTTTCTGTTTATAATGGGAACTAGTCAAAACAGAAAAGTATTTTTTATTAAGTCTGTCTACATCATCTTGTATTAAGTGTGTTTCCTGTAAGAAAGTAATCTGAGAATTAAATATCTTTAGAAATGTATTTAAGCTACCACTCTTACAACCATTATTCAATCCATTAACATTAATGGATATACAATTTAAGTAAGGCATGATGTAAATATAAACAAAATAAAATAAGAAACTCAAGAATTCACAAATGTGATATTGTTAAAGCATCACTTCCACAAGTGCTGAACTGCTTATTTATAAATATAAATCCAACAACTTTGTAATTAACTACATACATACTATAAATGAAAGTCTACACAATAAAAGAAAACATACTCCTGATTTGAATAGCAATCCTACCCAAACACTCTTGCCAATCAACAATTATAAGTCAAACACCCCTCTACTACTATTGACAAATAGGATAAAAGAAAGATCTTAATCATTGAGAAAAATAAGAGAAAATTCAGGTTATGTGTTATTGTATTTCAAACTGTTAGTATTCACTTATTAATTATAATAGATCTAAACTATAAAATATAACATACAATATAATTATTTGATTCTGTTTTAACCTGCAATACATATCCAGTAATATAATATTAAAATTATCCATTTCAATTTGGTAAGAAAAGATGGATGTGTGTGTGTAAAAGTAAAAAAAGAAGAAAAAAAAGAGTTCAAACAACATTATTATTATTACCTATCATCATTTGTTTACAGTATGAAACTATATTTTGTTAATGAGGTAAAAAAGGGTTAACAATATAAAGTATATTCCAAGAGTGAAAGGGAAGGTCTACAAGAGGGTAGTGAGACCAGCTATGTTATACGGGTTGGAGACAGTGGCTTTGACAGTAAGGCAGGAGTCAGAGCTTGACGTGGCAGAGTTGAAGATGTTAAGATTTGCACTGGGTGTGAATAGGATGGACAGGATTAGGAATAAGTATATTAGAGGGTCAGCCCTGGTTGGAAGGTTTGGAGACAAAGCCAGAGAGGCGAGATTACGTTGGTTTTGACATGTGCTGAGGAGGGATGCAGAGTATATTGGGAAAAAGATGCTAAGGATGAAGCTGCCAGGTAACAGGAAAAGAGCAAGGCCTAAGATAAGGTTTATGCATGTGGTGAGAGAGGACATGCAGGCGGTTGGTGTGACAGAGCAAGATGCAGCGGACAGGAAGAAATGGAAACAGTTGATCTGCTGTGGCAACCCCAAACGGGAGCAGCCAAAAGAAGAAGAAGAAGAAGATTCCGATTCCTAGACTATACATATTAAAATTTTATATTAACTATATAACTTAACTCAGCATAATATTGCTTAAAATTGAAATAAGTTAATGTAATAATCAAACTTATCTCTAAAACAGTTTGTCACCCATTAAGCATAGTTAGTCTATGACTATGGAAGTGAAGCATTTAGCTTCCTTTGCAAAATCATTAAATATATGAACTAATATACTCTCAGAAACAGGTGTCCAAAAGACCCGACATATCAAATATAACAATCAAATCTGCTGGTTCTTATAATACTTGTGAATAATGAGATCATTGTATATTTCAATATGAATGACATAACAGCAGTCCTTTTTGATATAGTCTAGCAGGTGTCTTCAGCATGAGAAGACTAAGTAAATATATATATAAAATGTCAACAATGGATATTGTCACTTTTTATCCGTTTATATAAATCATTTATCACTTCTTTCTAAACATACATTATAAAGAACAGCTTGTGACCTACTTATAATATACTATCTAAACACTAAAGCACATCTGTGTGTGTTGTTTATAGTAATGAAATGCAGGAATACTAGCCACAATGTGCTTCAAAGTAATTGTTTCAATATGTATCCTGTCTGGCATAAAGGTGAATTTTACAAGCTTGAATTTCAAATACTATCTTGTATTCATTGTAACTATTAAATACATATTTTATAAATGTATAATCAGTTTTTACTGTTTTGGCAACTTTATAGTGAAACTGGCTTAGAAAAAAAATGAAAAAGTAGTTTTCAGATTTTCTTTACATTTTCTGACACTGGCATGTAAGAAAAGACTAACTTATGTATATGTTTGTTAAAGATCATGGGCAATAGAGAAAAACGCTAATTCATTTTAAAAGAAAAGAATTAAAACAGAGTATCTTCTTTTATTAGCAGTTGAAATAACGTATTCAGCATGACCTATGCTTCTTATGAAGCCCTTGCTTTCATACTAATATAATCATTATAGTAGAACATAGCTGATGAAATTTCAGGAGAGGCTAAAGCTCTGATGCTCTTTGCAATCTTTTGTTAAGTTTACATTACTGACTCCATTTTTATTATCTGTTAAATAGATAAGCCACCATGGTACACCTACACCTTCCAATAATTCCAGTAAGTAACTCAAGGACACGTTAAATGACTTGGTCAGAGTTTTAAGTCTAAAGGCATTATTTAGAGATGCTAGTGAAAATAATGAATTAAATAGTGTAGTGTATCCTAACACTACAGGCACTCGCAATCCCACCCTACCCATATTAATCTGCATGCTTTCACACAAACCATAACTACCCCAACCAGGCTAGGTAAACTCAACCAAAAAGAAACCGTACTCGACTGGGTTCTTGTAAATAGCAACCCCCAACTGTACACTGTGGGTACCCTTCCCGGTGACCTAAGTGACCACCTCCTCATTCATGTCATTAAGCAAAAAGCCGTTATCCCACAACTCCCCATAATCACAAAAGTCAGAAACAATAAAGACTTTCACCCTGCCAAACTCCAACAGGAGCTTATCTCCTGTAATTGGTCAATGCTAAAACGCCTCCCCCTGGAAGAGGCAGTTGTATATTTTAACAAGAAATTTCTAGACATCCTAGATCTGCATGCTCGTGCCTGCTCGAAGTCAACAAAAGCTAAAACTGCACCATAGCTTACTAAAGAGACCAGGCAACAAATCAATAGCAGAAATAAATTATGGGCCCTATGGCGCTCCACTAAAGACCCGCATGATTATGTAAAATACAGGCAACCTAGGAATGAAACTAAAAAATCCACTCTAGCAAACAAAAAACAGTACTACCATAATTTACAGGCAGTTAATCAGAACAATCCTCAGAAGTTCTGGGCAGGCCTGAACAATCTACTTCACCCTGGAAAAACATCCACCCCCATCCCCGCTGCTTCCATCGATAAATCTCCTCAGGATGTCTCAGACTGCTTTAACCATTTCTTTACTGAAACAATTCAAACCCTAGCTAGCCAACTACCTCCTAGCGCCCCCTGCCCTGACAATTCCACCCCTCTAAACCAACCCTCATTTAGCCTCCAACCAGTGCCCACATCACTCATATGCTCTCTCCTCAAAAAATTAAAACCCACCACACTCGCCACTGACCAACTCCCCGCCGAGTACCTCCAAAAATCAGCTGATGCCATTGCCTATCCTATATCGATTCTAATTAACTGGACCATAACAGAGGCAAGAATTCCCACCTGATGGAAAACAGCTTATGTAATCCCATTACAATAAGGAGGATCCTCCACGGATTTCTCCAATTATAGACCAATTGCTATACTATCCCCATTGACAAAAAATAATGGGAAAATGTGTACACAAACAACACAGGCACCACCTAATCCAAAATCACCTCATGGCCAATACCCAACATTGGTTTCAACCACATTACAGCACAAACTTGGCCCTCCTGGCTTTCACCAGTACCATAAACAACAACAGTAACAACAATTACATCTCTTCTGCCCTCTTCCTGGATCTCTCCAAGGCATTTGATATGGTAGATCACTAACTTTTGTTACACACCCTGAAAACCTTCCATCTAGATTCCAAAGCTCTTCTATGGTTTAAATCTTACCTCAAGGGGAGGCAGCAGGCTGTTTGCTGGAAAGACAAGCTCTCTAACCTTCTACCAAACACCCTTGGAGTGCCACAAGGCTCAATATTAGGGCCCCTGTTGTTTTCCATCTTTATTAATGAGAACATACCAAATGGCAGAACCTGCAGGTATGGCAGTGCAGGGCAAAACAATGGAACATTTCGAAAATAGTAGCCAGCACACCAGGGTGAGATAAACCAATGTACTCTTTAATAACGTAAAAGCAAGACAAACCGGTTTTGGCTGCTAAATCAAAGCCTTCTTCAGTGTCAAATAAAATAATCACCAATACCACAATAATTACTACCCTCAATTAATAACCAGGCATCCCATAGGTTGATCATAATAGTCCATTAGGTCCAGGTGGGAATAACCCCCCAGTCTAACTATCCACTTCTTCTCTTTATTATCGAATATAGTATGCCAACCAATAGGGTTATTCCTTTTGCCTAAGATAATGTCTATAATAGTGAATCTATAAGTACAGTGACCGCATGGAAAACATCCAATAACAGCCTCACCTGTCAGTGTAAACTGTGCCGAACCCCTAACCTTATTCAACCTCTGTTTGTAATGATTTAGATATGCCCCCTCTGTCTTGCCTCTTCTGAAACAAAAATGGCATCTATTCTGAATGACCTGTCCCAATTTGTGGTCTGACAATAATATGTTCTAATTCTGATGAATGACCTGACAAAACATGTCAGTGTTTCGACCATATGTGGTAATAAACCTGGGTTGAGAGAAATTGGATTTTGGTTTATCCTGATATGTCATAAGATCAGACCTGTCCCTACATGACACCTGGTGACAAGCCATGGTGATAGCCCCTGGTTTATAACCCCTACGTTTAAATCTCTGGACCATATCCTGCCTGGAGTTCTCATATTGTTGGGCATCGGAACAAATCCATTTGAGTCTGATAAATTGTGACTTGGGAATGTTGCAGGTGACATGTGGTGGATGAAAACTGCTGGCATGTAATATGGAGTTGTATTGAGGGAACTTGCGAAAAACTTGGGTGTTCAATGTACCATCAACATTCTTAATCACTAAAACATCTAAAAAAGTTATCTGATGTTGATCATGGTGCCAAGTGAATTGCAAACCCCATTTATTATCGTTGATGTATTGAACAAATTCCTCAAGATATTCTGCATCTCCCCTCCATATGAGCCAGCAGTCATCTAAATAGCGGCACCAAATATCAAGTTCAGATATGTAAAGATTATGCAGGGCATCATAAATCAATTGCTCCTCTACATACGCCATAAATAAATCTGCGTATATAGGGGCAAATGATGCCTGCATTGCGGTGCCACGTGTTTGCCAAAAACATTCCTCTTCATAGTAAAAAATGTTCATAGTAAGAACATTTTCTGTAAGCCCAATCAAAAAAGTATTGAACCCAGGAGGATATAGCTCGGAGGTCTGTAACCAATATTCCACTGCCAAAAGACCGGCCCAATGCGGAATATTGGTATAAATGGCCGTTACATCCAAAATACATAGAAGCCATTCTGGTTCAGTTTGGGCATCAGAAAGAATCTGTAAAAATTCTGTAGTATCTTTTATTCTCGACTGAACATGTTTCAACAAAGGTTTCAAATATTTTGTAAGAAAAACAGATATGGGCTCTGTAAGGGATCCCCTCCCTGAAACAATTGGTCTGCCTGGTGGATCAGTTAGTGATTTGTGAATATTTGGTAACAAATAAAGATATTGCCTGCTGGGGTCATGTACAGTCAGTTGTTCAGAGGTGGTATTGGAAATAGTGCCCTCCTCAACTGCCAATTTGATAAAGGCATCAATTTGTTCTTTGGTTGGCATACTATATTGGATAATAATGAGAAGAAGTGGATAGTTAAACTGGGGGGGATTATTCCCACCTGGACTTAATGGACTATTATGATCAACCTATGGGATGCCTGGTTATTACTTGTGGTTAGCATTCATTGTGGTATTGGTGATTATTTTATTTGACACTAAAGAAGGCTTTGGTTTAGCAGCTGAAACCAGCTTATCTTGCTTTTACTTTATTAAAGAGTACGTTGGTTTATCTCACCCTGGTGTGCTGGCTGCTATTTTTGAAATGTTCCATGGTTTTGCCCTGCACTGCCGTACCTGCAGGTTCTGCCATTTGGTATGTTCTGCATTTTTGTTTCCTGCTGTTGGCTGAGGAGTGAGATGATGTGTGTGTGCTGTTTCTAGCACTGAAGCAAGAGTTGGATTTTTGTCACCAATTTGTTTTTGTTCCACTTTATTACTTTCTTTTGGGATTTGGAATCTTTATTCATTGCCTTGGGTGTGCTGACCCCATTTTAGACTTTATTGTCTTATACATGTTGTGAAGGATCTAGCATGTGGACTACGTCAGACCCTGGCTGGAATACGTTATCATTTGGAGGGATTGTGCTCAGTTGGGTGCCCTTGATTTCCTCTTTTGGATTTTTTACTATTACTGAAACTGTGAACAGAGTGGTTCAACCGGGTGTGTTTTGTGGAGGGCTCTACAGAACGTTTGGATACCTGGAGTTTTTCCGACTACACATGGTTGGCGTTACAACTTGTGGGTGTTTCCAGTATTCAGAGACATACAGCATGTTGTCTTAGGCTATAGACAATTTGGACATGGTTTGCTTTTTTTAACTTTTTCATTTTGGCCTTTCTTATTACAGCATGACATTTTTATTATATTAAAAGTTTTTTCATTCATTATTAAATTTTCGAACAGAGTGGATCGGCATGGTTTTATGTGGGGAGCTCGACAGTATTTTCATGTATGTAATGATTCATTTGAACTTTGACTACACATAGATGGCATAACCATTTGAGTGTTTCCAGTATTTAGAGACATACAGCATGTCATTTCAGCTGCAGATAATTGGAGCATGGTTTGCTTTCAATGATTTTTGTACTTGGACATTACAATCCAAAATAACATTTTGGAATTACATCAGGACTCATTTATAAATATGCTTTGCATATCAGATTGGATTCTAACGGTGAGTTTTGAGATCTATTAAGGCCTGACAATTCTTGTGTATCTACATTCATATTTTCGTTGTTAAGGCCTAACAGTTTGATAATATTATTTGATGCTATTTGTGATAACCAATATTTTTGATGTTTCGTATTAGTTGGTCATGTCATGGTTTAATTCTGCCTTTAGGACTTCATGATTATATTTTTTAATGGCCAGGATTTACAATAACATAGGTTTACATTCTTGATGTACATTCTGCTATTATATTATAATTGGGATTAGCTTAATAATTTTGAGTTTTGGTCAAAAGGTTTTTTTGTTTGAATGCTATATGTTCACCAGCGATCACTGTGGATCCGAGGGTACTCATAAACAGCTTTTTTTTTTAATAATGTTGAACCAAAGCACTGGATATGGAATTATGATTGGTTAGAATCACTTGGTTGGATGTTGATTGGAACATTATTATATTTTGATCGGGTATCTGAACAATAGAATGAGGATATATTTTTTGGGCTCTCAGATCATTGTTATATGTACATTTATACAGACCAAGGGTTATGTAGCATTCATAGTTTTTTGTGTGGGCACACACATCAGTAAAGGCTGTTATTGGACTCCTGTTATACAAGTGTCTATTTCTAATATATGATCAGGAGCCACAGCATTACTGAATTTAGTGTGATGCAAACTTATTTTTGATTATTGGAATTGCTAATATTGTGGTCTTAGGTCTGTGGAATAATCCCTTATTTGGTATATAATAAATTTCAGGATATGTAGCATACATTGTTTTTTTTTTGTGTGGGTACACACATCAGTGAGGGCTGTTATTGGATTCCTGACAGACTAGGGTCTATATCTTATTTTAACATATGATCAGGAGCCGCAGCATTACTGATATTGGTGTGATGCAGGTACTCTTTATTATTTGAATGTCTACTATTGTGCTGTCAGATCTGTTTAATGTTTCCTCATTTGGGGTGTAATAATTTTCAGGTCATTTTTTGAGTACAGACGGATTTTGTACAGCATGGCCTGGTAGCCCTTTTATATATATATATATATATATATATATATATATATATATATATATATATATATATATATTTTTTTTTTTTTTTCTATATATATGTTTATATTACATTGTTGGATTTTTACCATTATTGGATTGGATACTGATCAACATATACCCAACCTATTTAAGTATCTTTGGATACCTAATAACATTTCCAGTGTTTGGGTCCTACATATATTTTTTATATTAACCAATTTTTTAAATATTTTTTCCTTTTTGGTATTTATACTAAAATGGATTTAAATCAGCTGTTACATGGTTTATCCTCTGATCGCAATGATTTGGGTTAAATACCAGTAACAGCATTCCTAATACTTCAGATCAAACTATACACACACCTGATTGTACGGACATATTCTCTAAACTGTATAAAAGCATGAAGTCCTTACGATCTGATGTTTGGCATTTAAGGCTTTTCAAAGCTTATATGGCCAAAAATATTAGTCCCAGGGGTTTACGAGTAAGGACACAGCCCTTGGTACATATGATTGATCAGGAATTGGAAGAACATTGGACCAGGGTACAACAGCAAGCCTCAAAGGGCTTTGTGGAAGCTTTGGCTTCCTATTATGACATATGTATTGACCAGGGGTTGAATGAGATGACCTTACTCAATGAACAGACCAAACAATTTGAGGGGCAAACCATTTACCATACATGCCTTCAGCAACTTGGTCAGGATTTATTAGCTCTGGAACATCAGTTGAAAGATAGGAAAGTTAACAAATTTAACAGGGACCTAGGTGATTACAAGAGGAGTAGGCCCTTTGGTCCACATAAAAATGTCAAATTTGCAAACTCTATGCACAAATTTGGGAAAAGAAAATGGCCAAGATCTGTTTTAAGAAAATCCACCTCTTCTTTTGGGGCTACATCTGGGGAGGACTCATCTTCCTTCACAGACACTGAAACAGCACACACACAGGTCTTACCCACACCCAAAAGGACCAATAATGATGTCCCTTTAGGGTTAGAAAACGAAGGGCAGGGAGGTAACACAAAAAGCAGTACAGATATTCCGAATATGGAAACTTTATTACACATGATGAGCAAGACGTGACTGATGAGAATGTATTGAATATATCCTCACAGATTTTGACTGATAGTCAGAATGGATTGCTCAATAAAGGGTTGAATCTTGTCCCTGCTTTTTTATACAAGAGGAAGATTTTGTTAATGATGTTTATTCTTTTGCACGGTTATTAAACCTAAAGTTATTTTTCAGGATGACTTCAATAAGGTACAGGATGATGCATTTAGATTCAAGAAATCAAATTTTATGCCACCAATGAACCCCCCAGTACAAATGTTCATCAACCAGGTTCTCAAAGATCTACATGATCAATATGGTAAGGGGATCCAAAAAATGAATAATCTTTCTAATGATGAATGTCAAGCCCTACAGGATCTGAAGAATAACACCAACACTGTGGTATTGTCTGCTGATAAGGGTGGTGCAGTGGTGGTAATGGATTCTGATAAATATAATACAGAAGCCCAGAGACAACTAGGGGATCGACGATATTATATGCCTATGCCACTCAACCCCACACTTTTTTTTCAAAGAACAAATTGATGCCTTTATCAAATTGGTGGTCGAGGAGGGCATTATTTCCAATATCATCTCTGAACAACTGACTGTACATGACCCCAGCAGACAATATCTTCATTTGTTACCAAAGATTCACAAATCACTAACCGATCCACCAGGCAGATTAATCGTTTCAGGGAGGGGATCCTTTACAGAGCCCATATCTGTTTTTCTTACAAAATATTTGAAACCTTTATTGAAACATGTCTTTCTGATGCCCAAACTGAACCAGAATGGCTTCTATGTATTTTGTATGTAACGGCCCTTTATACCAATATTCCGCATTGGGCTGGTCTTTTGACAGTGGAATATTGGTTACTGACCTCCAAGCTTTATCCTCCTGGGTTCAATACTTTTTTGATTGGGCTTACATAAAAAGTTCTTACTATGAACATTTTTTACTATCAAGAGGAATGTTTTTGGCAAACACGTGGCACCGCCATGGGGGCATCATTTGTCCCTATATACGCAGATTTATTTATGGTGTATGTAGAGGAGCAATTGATTTATGATGCCCTACATAATATTTACATATCTGAACTTGATATTTGGCGCCGCTGTTTAGATGACTGCTGGCTCATATGGAGGGGAGATGCAGAATATCTTGAGGGATTTGTTCAATACATCAATGATAATAAATGGGGTTTGATATTCACTTGCCACCATGATCAACATTAGATAACTTTTTTAGATGTTCTAGTGACTATGACTGTTGATAGTACATTGAACACTCAAGTTTTTTGCAAGTTCCCTCAATACAACTCAATATTACATGCCAGCAGTTTTCATCCACCACGTCACCCGCAACATTCCCAAGTCACAATTTATCATACTCAAACGGATTTGTTCCGATACCCAACAATATGAGAACTCCAGGCAAGATATGGTCCAGAGATTTAAACGTAGGGGTTATAAACCAGGGGCTATAAACATGGCTTGTCACCAGGTATCATGTAGGGACAGGTCTGATCTTATGACATATCAGGACAAACCAAAATCCAATTTCTCTCAACCCAGGTTTATTACCACTTCTTCTTCTTCTTTTGGCTGCTCCCATCAGGGATTGCCACAGCAGATCAACTGTTTCCATTTCTTCCTGTCCTCTGCATCTTGCTCTGTCACACCAACCACCTGCATGTCCTCTCTCACCACATCCATAAACCTTATCTTAGGCCTTCCTCTTTTCCTTTTACCTGGCAGCTTCATCCTTAGCATATTTTTCCCAATATACTCTGCATCCCTCCTCAGCACATGTCCAAACCAATGTAATCTTGCCTCTCTGGCTTTGTCTCCAAACCTTCCAACCTGGGCTGACCCTCTAATATACTTATTCCTAATACTGTCCATCCTATTCACACCCAGTGCAAATCTTAACATCTTCAACTCTGCCACGACAAGCTCTGACTCCTGCCTTTTTGTCAATGCCACTGTCTCCAACCCATATAACATAGCTGGTCTCACTACCCTCTTGTAAACCTTCCCTTTCACTATTACTGGTACTCATCTGTCACAAATCACTCCTGACACTCTTCTCCACCCACTCCACCCTGCCTGTACTCTCTTCTTCACCTCTCTTCCGCACTCACCATTACTCTGAACTGTTGATCCCAAGTATTTAAACTCATCTACCTTCACCACCTCTGCTCCCTGCATCCTCACCATTCCTCTATCCTCCATCTCATTCACATACATATATTCTGTCTTAGTCCTGCTGACCTTCATTTCACTTCTCTCTAGAGCATATTTCCACCTCTCCAGGGTCTCCTCCACCTGTTCCCTACTCTCACTACAGATCACAATGTCATCTGCAAACATCATAGTCCACGGGGACTCCTGTCTGATCTCGTCTGTCAACCTGTCCTTCACCATTACAAATAAGAAAAGGCTCAGAGCTGAACCTTGATGTAATCCCACCTCCACCTTAAACGTATCTGTCACTCCCACCGCAGACCTCACTGCTGTCACACTACCCTCGTACATATCCTGTACCACTCTTACATACTTCTCTGCCACTCCTGACTTCCTCATACAATACCACAACTCCTCTCTAGGCACCCTGTCATATGCTATCTCTAAATCCACAAAGACACAATGCAACTCCTTTGACATTCTCTGTACTTCTCCATCAACTACTCAAAGCAAACACCATATGTGGTTGAAACACTGACATGTTTTGTCATGTCATTCAACAGAAGTGGAACATATTATTGTCAGACCACAAATTGGGATGTGTCATTCAGAATAAATGCCATTTTGGTTTCAGAAGAGGCAAGACAGTGGGGGCACATCTAAATCATTACAAAAAGAGGTTGAATAAGGTTAGGGGTTCGACACAGTTTACACTGGCAGGTGAGGCCGTTATTGGATGTTTTCCATGAGGTCACTGTGTTCACTGCAATAGAATTAACAAAATCAAGAGTTTCAGTACTCTGAATACAAGCAGGGTTTATGACATTAATTTTTTTGCCAATTGTTCCTCAGACTGGGTGATACATCTTGCCACGTGTTCCTGTGGGGCCTTTTATGTGGGTCAAATCTCTAAGTCATTTAAATTTCGGGTCAGCCAGCACTTAAGTGATATTAAACATAAAAGGATTACAAATGCCCTATATAAACAATGTATACATTCATCTGCTGCTTATAGATTCACTATTATAGACATTATCTTAGGCAAAAGGAATAACCCTATTGGTTGGCATACTATATTGGATAATAAAGAGAAGAAGTGGATAGTTAGATGGGGGGATTATTCCCACCTGGACTTAATGGTCTATTATGATCAACCTATGGGATGCCTGGTTATTAATTGTGGTTAGTATTTATTGTGGTATTGGTGATTATTTTATTTGACACTGAAGAAGACTTTGGTTTAGCAGCTGAAACCAGTTTGTCTTGCTTTTACTTTATTAAAGAGTATGTTGGTTTATCTCACCCTGGTGTGCTGGCTACTATTTTTGAAATCTTTATTAATGACCTATACATTGTCATCCCAAATGTCAGCTGTATCCAGTATGCTGATGACTCCATCTTGATCTGTTCTGCTACATCTCCATCGGAATTGAGGTCTGCTACCCAGTCCACCTTTAATACCATAGAGAACTGGCTCACGGAACGTCACCTGTTATTAAATCCCCTCCAAAAAAAAACAAAATGCTGTTTATCTCACCTACAAAAAAGTCTGCTGCTTTTACCTTCAACATTAATGTGAAAGATGGCACTGTTATCTCCCCTGACCCCTCCACAAAACTTCTAGGAGTCATTAAACCTAAAATTTGACTTGCATGTCAATCAATTAATTAAGAACATCAATAAAAAGCTAGGATCACTGTATAGAATAAAAGCCTTCCTAACCCCTCCAGCCAGGATTGCCATAGCCCGGACCCACCTAATCTCAACACTTCTATATGCCTCCCCCCTTTTCTCTAATCTAAACAAATTGGTCCTAAATAGATTGTCTTCCTATTACAATTACATTGCCGGGTTTGCCACTGGCCTGCCATTTAGAACACACCACTGCATTAACCTCAAACAGCTTGGGTGGCTAGAACTTCCCAATATAATCAAATTCGACATTCTGACTATAGCTAAAAAATTCTCTATAATCCAGATAATACACCATCCCTAAGGAATATTATCACCTCCTATAACAATGAGAGACTGCTTAGATCCTCAAACGAATTACTAATTCAGACAATCAAAACTAACAACACAGCTGGAGATGCCCTCTTTGCAAACTCTGTAGGTAGAGTTTGGAATCTCCTTCCAGCCGACATTACTTCGGTCTCCTCCCTTTGCCAATTTAAAACCAAACTCAGACAACATCTGGCATTAAACTGGCTTTGCCACTGTAAAAAGCCTGGATAACCCTCCTTATACATGTATATAATATATTGCTTTCTGCCTACTGTCAATGTATTTCCCTGACTTAAACCAGGGATAACTATACCTGTGAACTTGTCTATAATGTTTTTTCATGTATCCTCTGTAAATACTTACCTGTAATTATGTCTTCATTGTTATAATTTTTGCCTCTGACTACCTTGGAGCTTTTCTCCCTGGGCCTCCGCTGAAAATGGACATGTATCCAGTCGGATTATCCAGGTCAACAAATTTAAAATAAAATAAAGGCAGAATACTCAATTTCAAATAATACCCTAAAATCTTTAAATGAATAATGAACATATGCTAAAAAATAACTAAAGACCATTTTTAACTAATCTTGTAACATTCTAAATACAAAGTTATATTTTAACTAGGAGGGAGCCTTAAATATATGTTTTGTGCATTCTTTGACTTTTCACACAGGATGGCTAAATATGTATTTCCCTTTAACAGAAAGCTTGTACATCTCCAGCTAATCCTTTACAAAATTTGGCAGATCATGTGACCTTGGTGGGAAACCAAATCAAGCTCCAGCTGTTATAAAGGAAAAACAGTCAAACAAGAAACTGCAAAAGTAAGTGTGTGAGCTTATATAGCTCAAATTAACAACTGATATTCGTGGATTCTGTTTAAGTCATCAAACTGCTGCCTCTCCACAGCATATAGCAATCAAGGCAGAAAAATACACTCAAGGACTCCAGACCAAGTTCCCTCCCAGCCCACCTCCAACTCCACAGATCAAGGCCCAAAGAAAAGAGAAAAAACACCCCACAAAGACCACATCCAGCAAAGGCCACTCCACACAAAGACGAACTCAAAAGAATAACACTTCCAAACACAACATCTACAACATCGGACAACAGATCCAAAATGAACAGCACCCACATACATGATGCATCATCACATTCAGTTATCACAATCACCATATGTGTAACAGAAGGACAAGAATCATCCTATAAATTTAGAAGCACCATATTCACCATTCATTAAGCTCTACCAAATCATTAGCAAATTAAAATCAACTCATACAGGCTCAGCACACATTCTTAAACACCATTGCATGAACTAGAACTAACTATACATAAAGCACACTATTATCTGTTATATTAATATTAAAGTAACTTTTTTATGAAGAAAGGAAACCTGGATGCATATAAAGCAGTAATATAATATCAGTAATTAAAACTTAATAAATATTTGTTAAACTAAAATATATGTAATGTATATATCATAGTATATTATCAAAGAGTTAAATATAATGTAAAAAGAAACTAGTACTTAATTACCTTAGAAAGACTGAATCCTTGTTTCCTTCCTTTCATTTAAAATTAATATTAAAAGAAACGGGTAAACTTTATCACAGAAAATACTGATATTTTTATGGTGAATAATAATAAAACATTAAACTTAAAAGTTCTTTATGTTTTAGTTTCTTTCTCTTCTCATTAATTTTCCAACCATTTATTCCAGCTTCAATTTACTCTAGTATTTTTTTTTTTTGTTTTGTTTTGTTTTTAGGAATGGCATAGCAAAATCTGGGTCTTCAAAGTATTTGATTTCATCAGAAAGAAATATTTTGAGTCTGGCAGGAAAAAGCAGATGAACTTTAATATGTCTTTTCTTGAGTTCTTTTATCACTGGTAAAAAACATTTCCTTTTAGACATCACAGCAGAGAAATAGTCATTATCAAACCTTTTTATACTGTCTTCTATTATGAAAGGAGATTTGGGCCAAGCAGTTTCAAGATTAGTTCCTTGCCTTGAAATGAAAAGAATTTAACAATAACAGATGTCGGTGGAGGGTTCCTTTTTGATGAAGAAGCAACCAAAGTTTTATATGCTCTTTCAGTACCATACAACATAGATTCAGTTAAATTCAAAGTCTTAGGTAGCCAGGTTGTAAGAAAGTTTACCATGCTTTCTCCTTCTATTTTTTTCAGGCAAACCAAATATATGGATATCATTTCTCCTACAGCCATTTTCTAGATCATCAATTTTATTTAATAATAAGGTATATTGTCTTAGTGAGAATGCAATATTATTTTCATCTTCAGATATTCTACCTTCCATGTCACGTAAAGCATCTTCTATTCTGGATATCTGGGATTTCTGATGTTTTAGAATCTCATGTATTTGTTCCATCTGTACTGAACATTTTTCTTTAAAGTTGTCTAATTTGGTATCCGTCTTGTTCATTTTTAATGAAAGTTCTTGTATATTGGCAAGAACAGATTTAAGTTCTTTTTTTCAGAGATAAATCCTGTGAGTTAACCTTTGAATGGCTCATTTCAGGTTTTACAAGTAAAAAAAACTTTCCAGTAGATTACTGGCAGGAAAAAAGTAAAATATATAGAACTTTTCCAGATAAAATCCTTTAGTGTAGTATTAAATAAAATATTTCATTCAAAAAACTATTTAGGCTATCTTAGAAATATAATTTCCTGTCAGAAATATAAAAAAGTAGCAGAACAGGAACGTTTGCTGCTAACCTGTCAGCATCTTGGCCACACCCTCTTTGGGTGTTTTCCAACCTCAGGACTTATGGTTTTGAAGCTGCAACCTCCTAAGGCTTTAGACAGTTTTGCTTGGATTAGACAAGTGACAAACAATTAATCATAATAAACCCAGAGCAGATTAAGAGTGTTTAAAACAACTGCAAAAGTAAAGACACTTTATCACGGAAGGTCAGGCTATTTACTGCCAGCTACGGAGTCTAACAACAGTTAATATACTTATAATGTAGTATACTTAGCATCAAATTTTCTTGGCCAGTTTACTAGACTTGGATGTTGTTATCTAAAGTGGTTCCTTAAATGGATACTTTCAGGGTCTCAATTTCTTTTGCTTTTATATGGATTTGCTAGAGCCCTGCATGACAGTAATATTTATTGGGAGTTTGTTGTTTTATACTTCTTCCAGACCAATTTAGTATTTCACATTTTGCCTAATCACTATGGAAATCACTCCAAAGAGTGTATGTTCACAGTTTTCAGTGGACAGCATTTCTTCTTTAAGGGGGCATGGTATCAATAAAAATGAGTGATGCTGCTGAAAGACTGGTCATGGGGACACGAGATCACAGCTTACACTGAGAAGGTCAGCCAACCCATTGGATAAAACGTTCTAAACAATAGATATAAGGTCTTTTGGGCCTTTACCCAGACACATAGATAGAAGTACACAAATGCTATTTGTAAAAGGGGAGGGGAGGGAATGTGGAGAGATATTTTGATGAATAGTTGCAGACCTATTTTACCAGAAATTGATTTCCTGTTGGCTTGGCCAGTTCTAGTAAAAGGGGGCAGAGTGAAAAGAGAAAGACGCTTAGACTGACTATGTTAAAACACAGTTGAATACTTTATGGTCCTTACCTAGATTTGGCATAACCCATTCATTGTTTTCTTTACCAGGCCCTATCACTGAAGAGGTATTGACACAATTTACTTTTTTGTGATTTGACTATGAAACTTCAAATGTTAAGATCCCATAGAAGCAAATGCTGAAAATGAATACCCCAAACACCCAACAGTAAAAAATTAAACTGTAAGTGTTTTTTGCAGGGTGCAGATCCCCTTAACCCCAATGTGGGAGGCAAGCCTGTGGCACACCCAAATGTACATGTACCAACTCCGCAGTTGCACAAACATACAGAGTGGGAAAATCTCCCAAAAGAAGGGAATTACTGCCAGCACACACTTACAAACCACAATTGCAGTGATTTCCTATTAAAAACAGCCATCAGCAGCATATCCTTCAGCATCTTGTGATTTAAACAGTTGACACTCATGGAATTTCATCTTGACCATTTATAGATATATATTATTTCTTGATGAGGAAACAAATATTTCTGCAATTATTCAGTTTAGAGAAGCATTTCCATAGGACTATAACATATAATTATGTCTGTGCCATTTCCCATCCAATACTGTGCAATGTAGTCATTACCACAGCCCATTCCCACCTTACCCATAGAATTGTATCACATGATCATTGCTCAGTCACGTTCCACCATAAGCACAACATTGTGTCATGTGATCATTGATATGGCTCATGTCCCAACCTTATCACCAGTATTGTTGCAAGTGACCACTGTTGTGCTCCGTGTCATACCATCATCCATAGCGTTGCAACATGTGACAATTACATTGCTCAATTTCCCACACTAATACTCTGTCATATGGACATATACCTTATGTGCACCTGATACTGTGGCAGGTGGTCACTGATGTATCCCATGTCCCTTATTGCATCCCCAGCAATAAGCATGAAATTACTATGTTGTCCTAGACTTTAGCTCCTGCTTCCTGAAGTATGTCACGTAATGTCTGATGTGTCCATGATTTAACATCCCCTGCCTTCATGAACCTTATACTCAAGACAAAAACAATAAATATAATTCGTTTTCTCAAGAATTTATTTAGAATTGCAAAAGTTCATCACTTAGATAATGATGCTGCCGACATTTGTCTGGGTTCTAATGCAGCGGTTTCTTCATACGTCTTTATTGAAAGTATCTTGTTTCATCATAGACACATTCACAAGTCTGAAGTAATCAACCAGACATGACAAAAAGCAAGAGCAGTGAGTACTGCTGCTAACAGTAGAATTAGTATAGTTTTTTTTATTCTGTCCATCACTGGTCACATGCTGTGTTTGACAGATCTCTTACTAGTACGCTATTCCACTGACAAGGGGTAAAAGCAAAGCCTATTCATTTCCCAGTCATGGTAACAGCTCTATAGCCCATTCATTCCCAGAGTGAAATGAGAGATCAATCAGCTCATCCCCTCAAAGGGGACAGTGGTGTGTGTCAGGTTGGGCCTGCATGCCCCACCTCCCTTACTCATAGGCAGCTTGTGACATCTATTATAATTACTCACTAGAAGTCCACATGTGCTTCCAGACATGTTCTCCTGTCTATGTGATGTACCAGTGACAGTACTGTTCTATGAGACTCGTTGTTGTGGGTGACCACCTAATCCCTAGATGGTGTCTCCAAAGCAGCAAACCAAGGCACCCTAACAAGGATGAATTAGCTTAACAAACTAAACTGAATAAAAAACTGTAAAAAAAAACAAAGGTGGATACGCTCCAAAAACCAACGGACCACTCTGTAGATGGAAATAAACACTAGAAACGATAAGAATCCAATTACGTATATTTAATTTAAGCACAACACGCAGGCTTTTCATCAGTATCACTACCAACTTCTTCAAAAAATGGAAACAGTGTCATACAGTTAAAACTTCATTATATATTAAAAACAAAGATGTCACATGTTCTCTAAGGTCTGTGAGACTGCATAGAAACCCTCATAGAACATACTTAATAAATAAAAACTAGTACATTCCTTGTCAAATAGAGGGCTACAACTAGAAACTGTAGAACTAAAAAAACCCTATGATACAAAAGTAAAGGTTTATAATACACAGGTTTCCAATAAATGATCGGAATAGGCATTCTAACACATAGTCATAAAACTTGAAAAACTAGAGCTGCATCGGCTTAAAAACCGACCTACCCTAATACATGTTAAAATCAAACACGGAATATGTCTCTATTTCTATCCTAAATAAATCCTGAATGAACTGAAATATTTCTAAGCAGCACATAATAGACAAACAAAACAATAAAGAATATATTAAAATGCATGATATGCCATAACCGGCTATAATAATACTAACAGCCTTTGAAAATAGACTCGGTGTGCGATGTATGTTGCTGTCCTAATACAGAAACTGACAAACCACCTGCACATATCAATAAACACTTATGAACAAGAAAAATCACTATTAGTTGCTCTAATAAAATATATATCAGAAAATACTTTGATATAATATTCTGAGTAAAATCCCAAACCTATACAGAATAAAATGAATTAAAATCAGTTAAAACTACATGCGACCAAGACTTGAGTTACTCTCTCAGTCATATCGCACTGAAGATGCAAAAATCTAAATATTCCCAAACTACCCCCGTCAACCCCCCTACATCTTCCTACATCAAAAGTAAATAAGAGGGTGAATTAGCAATAGCTACACATTCCCATCTTCTGCACCTGGTCCATCTGGTACTGTTATCTTCTGCACCTGGTCCATCTGGTACTGTTATCTTCTGCACCTGGTCCATCTGGTACTGTTAGTTAGGTCACATTAAGAATTCAGCAGAATGCTTCAAACTATAAAAAAAACTTCAACACACAAATGAAACATATCCATGGCTGTCAAAGATTACCCACCTCAGTAATTCAATACAAATTAATACAATTCATTAAAAAAAGACATAGCAACAGTATTAGGTTTAGTACTTTCATCATTTAATTCATTAAACTTCATCTGTATATGTTTTGTTTGTGTGTTGGAGGTTTTTTATGGTTTGAAACATTGTGTGACCATTTTATTTTTTTTGGAATAGGTCAACAGAATAGTTAAGTAGTATGGCTATTGTTGTAAAAAATTACATGATTTGCATTCGTATTGACCTACAAATTCTGAATAAAGTGATTAAAATAGATCAGTACTTTTTGCTTACGGTTAAGATAGTCACAAGCATGCCAGAGGCAAGTTCTTTTCAGGACTGATTGCCAACTAGGGTTTCCAGCAGATAGCAGATGAAATGTCATGAAGCAGGCTCAGAACTTAGGTGGAAGTGTTATAAGATGGGGATTAAAGATTGTTTTGAGTCCTGCGATTATTACTTGCTCATTAATAACACCAATACTGTAGACTGTGTAATTGTGACAATAAAGACATCCCTGGAGCATAAACAATTGGTGCAGTGTGTAAATCTCCAAAATCAAGTGCTGATGACCTAGAGAAATTCATACTTTTCTTGCATGAAACACATAAACAAGAATAATAGTGGCCGGGGATTAAATTTATCACAAACACACTGAATGATATTGATTAAACAACATTAGCAAGTAAATTATGTACATTGTTATGTTCTGGAAAACTCCTGCCAGAGAATGGAACATACTAGACGTTGTTTGCATTCCCAAAGAAATTACTGCTACTTCATTTCAGGTTTTTACTGTTGTTGATATACAGTGATCATGGGGTTATAAAGGTTAATTTGTTGATAGATAATTCTTCCAAACTGAAATCTAAACCAATGCACAGAAGATTAATAACATATTATATGGAGGCAAAATGGTCACTATGTAAAACTAGTTCAGACTATTAAAACTAATAACTCAGCCGGTAACTCTCTCTTTGCCAACTCTGCAGGTAGATTCTGGAACTCACTCCCAGCTGATATTACTTTACCACCCTGAGTCAATTTAAGATAAGACTCAAACAATATTTAACACTAAACTGGCTATGTCAATGTATCAAACCAGACTAACTCTCCTCTACTACGAGTTAATAACTATTATACAATGATCCCCCATTAATATTCCAAAACATGAACGCTGATTGGTCAGCGTGCCCATTGTAAATCAGACTTATACTACTGTAAAAAGGTGCGGTCGCCCAGACTTTTTCCATTAGTATAAGTCTTTTTTTTTTTTTGTTACAGCAACGGAGAATGGAAAAGCTCCATTGCTGTAATCTCACTATGTTAAACGGGTTAACACAGTGAGACAGGTTTAAAAAAAGCAATGGAAAAAAGAAGATCTCCATTGCATTTTTTAAAGCTATCTTGCTATGTTAAACTCCTTTAACATAGCAAGACACTTTTTAAAAAGCAACGGAGATTTTGCTTTCTCCATTACTTCCACACACAGCTCTAATGTACTGCGTAAGCATATGCATGCGTAGTACATCAGAACTGCCGCAGAATACCAGACAGCTGTGGAAGGGCAGCACGGAGACATTATACAATGCCACTATTTAAGAAAAGTAAGTATTTTTTTCTTAAATAATATAATTCTATAATAGCTATAACCCACTTCTGGGTGTGGGTGTGAGTAATGCTGGATTTACCCACAGTTGACTTTGTTTGGCCACTCGGGCTTCGCCCTCATGACCAAGCCACACCAACCGTGGATAAATCCAGCATTACCCACACCCAGGCGTGGGTTATTGCTTAATAATTTAGCTTAGTTGTGTTACTTATCCGTACTTACACCTGGAATTATCTCTAACCTTGGAATTTGTATAACTTGTTAAGTATGTAACCACTGTATATATTGTATCTGTAATCTTAACTACTTATCTTGGAGCTTTTCTCCCCGGGCATTCGCTGAAAATGGACATGAATCCAGTCAGACTATCCCGGTCAACAAATGTAAAATAAATAATAAATAAATGAATAAACTAAATGGAGTGATATGCTCACACTGCTCAGTGGAAAAACTGCATAAGGAATGTGGAAAGTTTTGAAAGAGAGTGTTTGAATAACATCAGGATCTATGCATACAGCTTCAGGAGGATATAGTTCCATAAGAGCAAGATACTTAATTAAGGTGACAGACAAAAAGTATGGAAAATGGAAAACTGGTCGAACTATGACTTTGAAAACTGAAATAAGTTGGACAGACAAATTAAACAGTGTTAAGACAAGATAAAGAAACATTTGAAGAAAATTTATGCAAAAATATTGAGCACAATAGGAAAACATTTTATAGATACATAAGATGTGGTAGGAGTAAAGACAAACAAATTGATAAGCTGTATGTAGATTCTAAAATGTATTCTCAGAGACAACAGATTATAAATATATTTACAAAATCTTATGAGTAGTTGCTTGGCTCCACGGAGGAGGTGATAAATTGTCATAGTGATGTACAGGTCACCTCAGGTACTGAAACCAAATAAAATTATGTTGAAAAAGAACTACTTAGACTGAGATCCAAACAAAGCACAGGAAGGAGATGGAATTAGTAATAATGACCTGAGAACTCTTATAGGTTCATAGGAGGTTACTTGGCTAGCGGCCTTAGACCCCTTATAAGTCTAGCCATGTTAATCCCAAGTTGCCCCATCTGTCCTTATTAAGCGAATGTATTTTGCAGAGCTAGTCTATGGTCAACACCTACTCCCCCTGTCCATAAGGGCCATGAGACCCACCTCCAGGGTGAATTTGCAGTCTCCCATCCATTTGTCCAGGTTGCGCTTGAATGGGGTCAGTGAGGAGCTCTGCTTCACATGAACTGAATTTTATTACAGAGGAGGAGCAGTCTCTGGGAGACATACTTGTCTGTACAGCATGTTCTGTTAATGTCACAGGCTAGGTTAAGATCCCTAGAGAGAGTAACTCTTTTGCCATTAAATTTGTGTGTGTGAAGCATATGCATCAGGACAGGGTCAGATACTACCCTGTAGGCCAGGCACAAGTTACCTCTCAGCAGCCTATATGATACAGAGTAAAGTGACAGGGCATTTAGTCTATCTGTTTACATCATAGTTTGGAGGCCCTGTATTTTCTTAGTGAGGAAATTCTGTGGTCTCTCCATCTGCTGCAGGTATCTGTTGAGATACATGCAAAAGGCTGCATTGTACTCTATTAGTGGTCTGATGAGGGTAGAGTACAGTGGGATTATAATGTCCTTAGACCTGGATATGATGCCCCTACTTATGAGGTGCACAGTGTAGAATGCTTTCCTTGCCACAGAAAAAAATTGGTGGTTGAAGTTCAGATTGCTATCTACCTGTGTTCCTAGGTCTTGCACCACTGGGTTTGAGCTTAAGGGTGTGCTATCAATAATGTAGCTAGCGGGGAATTCTACTTTGCCAAAGGGAATAATAATGCACTTTTTTGCATTTAGTTTGTGGCTTTGGCACCAGTAATTTGTCTGTGTTAGCCCTTCCTGTAGTATGTTAACATCATTGGGGACTCAATGATTGCACCTAATTTGCAATCATCACCGAATTTGGTAAGCCAAAGGCCATCTAATTTAGTCTGGGCTTCTGAGAAGTAGATTCCGAACAGTAAAGGAGCCAGCAGAGAACCTTGTGGTATGCCATTGGTAATGGGTCTACTGATAGAAGTGGAGTCACCAACTTTGATAACGTGTTCTGTTGGTGAGACAGTTGGCTATCCATCTAGTGACATAAGGGTTAATCCCTAAGTGAGAGAGTTTTTCAATGATACCTGACTTGAGATTGTGTCTAAAGCTAGGTCAAGGTAGGTGGTATGCATTATCTTACCTTCATCCAGGGATTTGGGGACTTTCTCGAAGAAGTCCACCAGGTTTAATAAGCATGATCTACCATTGACAAAACCAAACTGAGTTGGGTTTAGAGTTTGAAGGTCTCCTATGTACTTGTTGATAAGGTCCGTGATGATTCTTTCCATGGCCTTGCAGATGAGACTGGTTAGACTTATGGGTCTATAGTTCCCAGGGTCTGATTATGCCCCCCCACTTTGCTCAAAGGGATTACTGTTGCTGTTCTCCACTCCACGGGAACAAAGCCAGTTCTCATGCTATGGTTAAGGAGAGTGCTGAGTGGGTCTTCTAGGTCTTGTTTTAGATTGCTTAATAAGCATATAAGGATGTTATTTGTTCCTGTTGAGTCCATGTTTTTGGCCTTGGACAGTGCAGATAAGACCTGATCTCTAGAGATACTAGACAGAGGACTATATGTTTTGGGGTATGGCCAGTGAGTGAAGTTTGCAGGTTGGCAATTTCCTCTGGTGCAGTATGAGTGCTGCCATCTTTTACCAGTTCTGCACAAAGCTGGGGATTCCCTTTTAGACTCTGGATGTAAATAAAGAATGCCTAATGATTATCCTTAGCTATGGATGCTATTTCAGCTTCATACTTAACTTTAGAGGATTTCACAAGATGTCTGATTTGCTTGTTCAAGTTGCCAAGGGAATTCTTCCTTTGCGGAGTCAGTTCCCTCTTATTCTTAGACATCAGTTTCTTCCTCTTGTTATATAACATGTTTATACTTGAGGTCCACCAGGGAGGCTTGTTTTATCGGGAGGACCTGGTTCTAATCCAGTCAGGTACAGCCAAGTCTATACAGTTGCTTAAGTGTTTGTACAGGGCAACTGAGTACAACTCTGGATATGAGTCATTGTCTGTGAGTGCAGGGGGTATAAACCCTTTTACACCATTGCTTAGTAGTGTGAAGTTAGCTATGGAAAAGTACTTCAGTTTTTTCTTGTGTGTGGGGGGTGTCAGGTCCAATAGTTACTTCAAATGAGACACTTTTATTGTCCGATCTTACAAGAGAAGGTATCACACAGGGGGAGTGCAGTGACTTTCCATGTTGGTGAGTACTATGTCTAGGACATTTGAGCCCCCTGTGGGGGTGCAGAATATCTGTTCCCATGCATTTGAATTAACAAAGCCCAGGAACCTCTGGGTGAGCATGTTTGCACTCATATGTGTCACCCAGATGAAGGAAGGATAGTTGAAATCGCCCATGACCAAGATGTTGGGCTGTATGGACAGCGATTCCAGGTAGACGTTGTGCTTTTCTTGGTTTATGGTGGGGGACCTATAGCTAGCAATGATGTGGTAGGGTACTTTGCCTAGAGTTAAGGGGACATGGAGTAGTTTAAAAGAGTCATACTTTTTGACCAATCTTGAGGTGTACTTGGCTTTAATGAAGATGGATACCCCTCCACCTTTGGTTCTTTCATGCTCATCTTGAGGTCTGAATGTGTAGAAGGTATTGTAGCCTTGCATGGCTGGGGTGCTCCATATCTCGGTGACTGCACAGACATCAGCATCTTCCAAGATGAGGAGTGCTGCCAGAGAGTGCAGCTTCATGTTCAAACTTCTAGCATTAAGGATCAGAACTTGAGTTTGCCTCTGTTATATTTTGTTACATCAGAAAGTTTGTTGTTTTGACATTGCCTAAAAAAGGCACTATGGAGGAGGCAAACACTTTGCCAGTATTTTATTTATTTATTTATTTATTTATATTTGCCATTTGGTTACTGGGAAGTCTGAATAGGCAAGAAACCCATTTTCAGTGGATGCCTGGGCGAATAAATCTCCAGCATAAACAAAAATGAGCAAAATGAGCAGAAAGTATGCAACAAAAGCAAAAAATAGAAGAAAGCCTGTTACCAGATGAACAAAAAAGCATGCACATACATTTTCACGAGTAGATAAACAGGTATATCTAAGCATATCAAAAACAAATTTAAGTTCGACAGAGAAGATCAACTAATGTTTCTACAGGTATTCATTTTAATAGGATGTTTAACAGAGTGTGGCCTGCGGGAAAAGCTCAATTAAAGAGAAGAAGGAACAAAAGTGTAGTTATTTAATTATTATCATCAGAACCAGAAAAGAGAGGAAAAAACAAAACCCAGTTTTTCAGAAGTACATGAAGCCATGTACATACGCTATTACACGTGTGGATAAATAGGCATATCCAAGGATATTAAAACTTAAGATTTACAGTGAACAATAACAAATGTATTTACAAGATAAACATTTTAGAGCAGGAAGTTTGACAAAATGTGGTATATGAGATGAATATGTAACAGGCACAGTTATATCATGAAGAAAATTGCATAGATAGATAGATGTGATGCTATTAGAACTTAGCTATGTAATAGACCAGAATTATCTGAAGTATAGAGCCAATATAGTCATTTATTAAATAGGGCTAACAGAGAAACAATAATTAGAACAGGAGATGAGGTGGTGGAGGTTGACAGAGAAGGAGAAAGGAAGTAAGATAGAGTGTCAGTAAGAAGATGGCAGGCTATCTTATTAATACAGGGTGTTAGTGATTAGGTAGAATGTAATAGGGGATCTAAGATAGGAGAAGGAAAGGTAAGAGTTAATGGAGGTGATAGTAGAAATACAGGTAAAGATGGAGGGAGAAGGGGGCAAAAGAGTGAGTGGCAGTATTAGGGCTAGGGTCAGGTAAAGATTAAGAGGTGGAAGTTAGCCTGGTTTGGAAAATGGACAGTTATGTGACCTAAGAATGAAGTCTTTTAGTATAATCTTTAATTTTTTTGTGCTTTGTGGTTGTTCTGATAGCTGATGATCATGCATTCCATAGGTTGGTCACTTAATAGGACTATAAATATTGACCAGCAAATTTGAATTGTTTATGTAAAGTTAGAAGTTGCTTATCCTCAGAGTGGAGAACCCAACTAGGTACATGAATTTGAAGTATTAATTTTAAGGTGGGATGGTTTTCTGGTTTATAGATAATTTTGTGGGCAGTCATTAATTGGAGGTAGTTCAGGTATTGTGGGAGTTCTAGCCAGTTAAGAGGGGGTGGGGCAGAACAGTATGAAACACCTGCTGCCAATTTTGCAATTTTGTTATAGCAGGATTCGAGTTTGGTTTTTAGTGATTTTTTTAGGCTGATTAGAATAGAGGTACCTTATAGTAATTAGGGAAGAAGGTAGGTTGTGGCTAGTGTAGTTTGGTGGCTGTATCCATGAAGTGTTTGTGGTGATAGAGCATCCCTAGTTTTTGGTTAGTTTTTTTTTTTTTTTGATATTGTTGTATATATGAAGGTCAAAGATTAGTTTATTATCTATTATTACTCCTAGTAATTTGGTGTAAGGGACTACTTTGATTTCTGTGTTATTTAGTGATAATATCTTAAAGTCTGTTAGCAGTGTTCTAGGTGTAAAGAGAAGGAGTTTGGTTTTGTTGGGATTGTGTTGTGCATTACTGAGCCAGGATTCAGTAGAGGAGAAGGCAGTTTTGGTTAATTGTCTAAGGTGTACTATGCTGTTGGAAGAGGAGATGAGGGTTGAGTCATTTGCATATTGAATTAGGGAACTTTGGCAGGAGGCAGTGCGGAGACTATTTATAAAGATGTTGAAAAGGAGGGGTCCAAGGATGGATCTTGTGGGACTCCTGTTTTATTGGTTTGAAATTGAGAGAGATAACCTTGCCATTATACACTTTGTTGTCTATGGGATAAGTAGCTAGAAAACTATTGTAAAGAAGACTGAGAGAGATCTAGGGAAAAAATGTGTTTAAAGGCATTTCCATCTACATGGGACACTGCTAACTCCTGTTGCTCAGTGTGCAGAGACAAGCATACAAGAGGCATAAATACAGGCAAAATTAAACAGTTTTAAGCCAATCCACCAATAGGAAAGAACACAATGAACCTTTCTCCAGCAATCCCCAGCTTAGACAAGGCTGAATCCATACCCTTTTGCCACAAGGGTACAGAGGAGCCATTCTTAATGTAAGATGGCTGTTTGGTGCTTGACTGTAACAAAAACAGGCTAGATTTGGTAGGTCGAATCTAGACTATGCTATCTAGGCTAAAAATACAGTTGAAAACAAATGTAGAAAATATGCAGTCACAACAGTAAAAAAGCAGAAACATTCAGTGATCAGATACAATGCAATTTAAAAAGGGCAACAGAGACACAAAATATACTTATTTTTTTGATGCAGAAAATCTGAAATGTTTCCCCAAGCTAAACAGACCAGGCTACATACCAGTGCAATAGATGGAAAATCCACTGACCTCTTGATGTAAAAAGAAGTGCTTACTAGAGTGTATAAATACACTACTTTATCCAACAGCTAGCTAGAAAATGAATTCAGATCAAGTAAATCAGTAGAAAAGACAACGAGAGGCAAAATACACTTTTTCAGTATAAGCACAAGGAAAGGCAAATAAATAATTCAAGATATCATCAGCAGTATAGAAAAGGAAGAGCGTATTAAGCTCAATTTACAGTAGGGCTGGACAGCTTAAAATCACCAGATTTAAACAGCAGATCAACAAAGGAGAAGATTGATGAGAACAACTAGCAGGGAATCACCAGCAGTGCTTCGGTTTATGCAGGCTTGAAATCTTTTTATAAAAGCAAAGGCCCTGAAAGTCATTGTAGTTAAGTATCACTCAAGCGACAATTTAACCAATGAAAAAACATGTGAAATGTGCAGTCTAGATAATTTAAGTGTCTACCTCTCACATAGAACAAAAACACCAGGCCAGATTTCTTAAAACAGAAAACAATATGAAGTAAGTAAAATAGAAAGCAGTTCTATCAGTCACAGACAAAAAGATAGGTTTACTTTCCTCACCCAGCAGGAAATTACCAGCAGTGCTTTAGTTTATGCAGGCATGAAATCTTTTCAGCATGAACTTATACAGTATCATTATATTTGTTATTTACTCGGTTGCATACATTAAATATTGGGAAATTCCTCAAGATTTGGGAAATGCACTTGTTAAACCTGTATTTAAGGGAAAGTTGAGTAGGACCAACTCAGAGCCATAAAGATCCATATGTTTACTTTCATGTTGTGGAAAAATAATGGAAACATTATATTGGATAAATTATTGTCAGAATTTGAAAGGGTAGGACTTGAAACCATGTATCAGCATACATGTGTTGAAAAGAGTTCTATTATTATGTTTAACATCATGTATTGTAACAATATAACAACAGCTATGAATGAAAAATTGTGCTCTGATGTAATTTATATAGATTTAACTTCAGCATTTGATAGGGCATACACAAAACACTGATCAATAAATTACAACAATTAGATGTTGATGTGCTCTTGATAAGATGGATTGCTGCATGGCTTACAAATAGGACATGTCAAATATCATAAAGTAACTGGACAGATGAAATTCAAGGTCACTGTTAGGGTGTCACATAGGGCTCAATCCTTGGCCATACTTGTTTAGACTGTATCTTTCAGATCTATATTTTATGGTCCAAGATGTTCTACAGTGTGTATGCAATGACCTGAAAATGGGTAAATGGATTGCATATGTTACAGATAGGGCATGTCTGCAAAATAACTTGACTAAATTGACCATTTGGGCACAGGAGAATATTATGCTAAATACATTAATAACTAATCATACGAGATTTGGGAGACATAAACTGAAAGGTGAATGTTTACTACAGCGCACAATGATTGAAACTGTTGATTCATTTATAGATCTAGGTATATAGGTAGATCCAGCTTTCAGCTTTTGTAATCATATCAACCAATTGAGTAATGATAGCTATAGAACTATAGGTTGTATAAAAAGATTTATGAAGTCTAGGAAATCAGAAAAGATGAAGTCAGTGTTTGTTAGTTACATTAGATCCAAACTTGAGTACAAGATTTATACTATTATATTCACAATATTTACACTTTCATTTTCACACCAATAATATGTACACTTTCCATATTGTCATAAATACATTATAATCACATTAACAGAAGTCTTTTGTATTACTCTTACTTTTTAATCATTCATTCTCTCCGCCATCCTTTTTTTCCATAACCATCTTTTCATTTTACCTATCACAACTTCAACATCTCTTTTTATTATACAGTAATCTATCACATATACTTTTCCACCATATCCATCTAGCTACAAACAATATTCTTTCCCATTTATCAGTTTCTCAATCCCCTCCTTTCTCATACTTCCCATATAATATCATAAACGTATTTATATTTCTGAATTCTTTCCATTTATATTCAGCTATAAATTTACTCCAAAACTGTTCATTTTTTTTACTTTCTAAAACATGTTTTGTTCTTTTTCTTTTTTTCTTTCTTTCTTTCTTTCTTATTATATTCATTACATATTCTTCTTCCATTGCATTATATTTCATATTACCTTTTACTAGAAACTTCTCCAGCAAGGTCCTCCATAAAAAATCCCCCTGCTTCACAAGCATTTTTAGATTTGTTCCTTCTACTTTTCATAATATTTTTAAATGTCCTTTTAAATCCTCCCATGAATGCACCAAATAATATTTTCCATAATCCTATTATTCCATTCTTTTCTCTTGCCATCAATCTTATTAACCTTTACCTCCCATAATTTATATTATTTGCATATCCCTTCCCTTCTATTTTCTCCTTTTTAACACTTCTTTTTCAGCCTTCATATTCATATCTCGCATATAACATTGTCCCATCATTTCTCTGTATCTCTCTTACATTCTTTATTACTGAAATAAGATGCAAACATGTTAAGTATACTGTAGAATTTGTCTTTAATTCAAACCTCCTTCTTCCTTTTTGTATGTTGCTGGACTAGGTCCAGCCCTGATACTCAAATGAAACTGAAAAACAACTTTATTAATTCTTTCTCTATTCTAACTGAAAAAATGCAGCCCCCAGGTATGCCAGTTTTCCTCAAATATATATGTATTTAACATATATACTTTTTATTAATGAATAGGTTAAAACTTTTCCAAAGGATAATATTTTTTTCCTTCCAGCATTACTCTCCAAAGTTCTAATTACACATTCATACACTCCAAACTTCACTTCTAATTTATTTATTTTTTCTACTATATTATATCCCTTTTATTTTCTTCCTTTCAGAAAATCTTGCTTTTCATCTTATTTAACTGTAGCTCTGATTTCTATAACAGTTTTTCAATCCGTAACCAATCTCACTCATACACGCCTTATTTTTAGTCACAATAACCAGATTTTTATATATTTAGTTATCATTTGTTTACAGGGAAAGTTTGACTGGAACAGAGCCCATTTTCAGCAGAGGTCTGGGGAGAAACACTCCAGATGCATGTCTTTGGAATGTGGGATGAAACTGGAGCACCCAGGAAGAAACCCACTCTAATGCAGGGAGGACATGCAGACTCCACACAAAGGCAGCTTAACCAAGAATCAAACTGAAGAACCTCTTGGTGTGAGGTGACAATACTAACCGCTGCACCATTTGCATGTGACAAACAAATAGGAACTATAGTTCTTTTTTGCATCCCCTAGTGTGCTTCTGTCATTCCTCATATGCATGCTTGAATTTGGCATTCATCACCAGTACAAGTAAATCTATAATCAATGAATATCCTTGTTTAGTTCCTGTCCCCATTTGCTCTGCTCAACACTAGGGTCATACCTGCCTTGGATACCTATTCTGGGAGCTCCATCATGCCTCTCTTTTTATAGTCCAGGGAGGTATGTCTCAAGTCAATTACACTCACATGTAATATGACTGTGTCATCTATGTACTTGAGGTGCAAGGAATTGAGTGTCTGCATGATGATGTGGTAAATGCTTGCACCTGAAAAGCAACTCACTGTGACTCTTTCCTTGCACAGCCTAATGAGTGACACATCAGTGTGACTCACAATGGGCTTACCTATGACTAGGATGGTGGATTGTGAGGAAGTTTGCTTTATAGACTTTTAAACTGAGACACTGTACTTCTTAAATGTATGTTTCAAGGTGGCTGCTGTCTGTGTTGCATTTGTGAGGTTGACAAGGGTACTTGTTTTTTAGGTTGCATTTAGGAGACCTTTGTGGTTTAAGTAGGTTACTGTTAAGAGTCACAGAGTATGCAGGGCTATGTGTTTGGTCTGATATGTGTGTGATAGGTTTATTGGGGTATTTTGTGGTACTGACAACTTGCTTGTTATTTGAAGCGATTGTGTGGGAGAGTTTTGCCTCCAACAGGAATAAATAATTATATTTCTCACAGACTGTGTCATTTCAAGTAGTAGATAGCTGTCTGTAAATATGAGACAATTGCTACATTGACTCTGGATGCTAATTTCAACCAAGCTGGTTACAGAAAATGTTGGAAAATGCAAATCCATGATTCCAGGTGTTCACTAATATGGGCTAAACAGGGCCTAGTGCCTATAAGGTTTGCAGATGATTACTACAGGTGCAATCTTTCTGGTAGCGGAGTTATCTTGGCACAGTTCCATCCAACTACAAATCAATGATCCTTAGCTCCTTATCTCATCTGAAGCAAATGAATAGCATTAATCCCAAGCTGCTTGCTGAGAAGTAGTATTAGCTCAGATGTTGCTGGGTTCAGTACAGTTGCAATAGCCTTCTCTTGATAGTTACCCAGCATACAACCTACAGCAGTTTGGTGCACCAGACATTCCAGCTGCACACAAAAGTACTGAAGAGTTTATCACCAAAACTGCAACCATACCACTCAGTAAAATCCCATACACATTGCCCACTCAGAGACCAGCAGGAATCATTTAACATGAGGAGAAATACTAATATAAGTCCAAAAACCACAGAACCAGCGGGAAAAAGGCTTGAAGGATACACTCCCAAATATGTGAAAAAATCCACCACGCCAGCAAATAAAATCCAAGAGTTTAATGCAAATAGAGTGCAGGACAAAGCATAAGCGCATTCATCCTTAAAATAAGAACTTCATCAGACAAATTAAAAAAAAACTCCCAATGAATTTATATACACATTCAAATAATGTCACCATGCAATTAAATATAGACACACCCACTTAAAGATACCAGCAAGAAAAGTGATTCAAAACATACATTTTAACTGGAAATACTCAAAGGAAAAATGTATATGCACACAATATATAAAGCCATGAAAAATATCTGTATATGTATTTATAAAATATCTGAAAAAAAATAAATATATATATATATATATATATATATATATATATATATATATATGAAATGCACCTACTGTTACCTATCTAAGGCCATTAATTTTAAAATGGGACTAATGGAAATATGTTCGTTTAGACCTGGCCAGTCACCTGCATCCAACAGTAACTGCCAATAAATTTCACATTTTTCCAAAATTAATGACCAGGCCCCACCATGTACATCAATCTTAACATTGTCAATAGCAACAAAATTTGAAGAATGCCCACTATTTTCCATAATATGTTTCCTTAAGGCATTTGTGTCTTTCCCCATCCTAATATCATATAGATGTTCATATATATGATTTTTTAGCTTCTGGTCAGTTTTTCCTATATAATAACAACTACACTTAAAACAGGAAGCACAATATATAACTTTCTCAGAACAACAATTAAATCTAGAATGAATGACAACCTCCCTATTGCTGATCATAAAAGCATTACCTTCAAATATAAATTTACAGTACATGTACCACACTTATTCATATAACCCTTCCATCCATTGATGTAACTTTTATTTGTCTCAAAAATATTCTTCAGTTTATGACCCCTCTTAAAAACAAAAACAGGAGAATCACCCACATATAATCTCGTACTCTTCTCCTGAGTTAAAATCATACAATTTTTGAACAAGATGTTTCTTAGTTGGAAACTGTCCATACTGTATACAGTGATGAAAGAGCTCTTATAATTTTTTCTGTTGATAACATTATTATCCACCTCTTCTACTAAACTTGAAGGGTCAGTATTAATAGCATGGTCAAACAATAGTAGGGTGAAATAACCTCTTTCTCTTTTATTAATAACCTCAAGCATGATGTCGTTAATGAATGTGTTATGGTAACTCCTACCCAAAAACACCTTTTTCAAGTTCTCGCATTCATCAAAAAATGCGTCCATAGTAGAAAACACGCAGGCTGCTCGTACGAACTATCCCTTGACGATGGCCTTTTTCTGTTTAATGGGGTGAGTACTAGAAAAATGTAGAAAGGAATTCGAATAGGTTTCCTTTCTGAAAATCTGGGATATGAACCTTTTATGTTCATAGGTTCATAGGTTCATAGGTTCATGCTAGGCTATCTGCCCTAGGGCATTTATAAGCCTAGCCAGAGTGTGTTTGGCTTTCGCCACCCATTTTAAATTAATTTTGCTATGCCCTTTTTCGAGGTTAGTATACTGTGCCTCTGTCTAACAGTGACACAGAAGTGATACCCGGGGTAAACCTACCATCTCCCATCCACTCATCAAGATTCCTCTTGAAGAGTGGATGGAATTCAGAATCCTTAATTAATAATACATCCAAAAAAGCAATATTTTCAACTCCAATAGTGTGTGTAAATTTTAAAAAATGTGTAGTGATATTTATGTAAGAAAGGAAACCTCCTATTTCCTCTCTTGGTCAGTCCCATAAAATTAAAATATCATCCAGGAAGCATGTATAACATCTGACATAGGAATAGAAAGGAGAAGTAAAAAGAAACTTCCCTTCCCATTGCGTGACATCAATGTTGGCACAAAGGCCCCCACACAATGAGCCCATAGCCACACCTTCCTCTTGTAAATAGATCTCATTGTCGAATAGTATAAAATTGTTTTTCAAAACCAATTTTAGTAGGTGCGTATACAATAACACATCCCTGTGTACAATATTTTTGTCATGTAGAAACTCGCTAAACCATTCTATACCAATGGTATGAGATATAACTGAGTAAAGATCCTTGATATCAATTGTAACAAATAGTTTTCATTAAAGGGTGTATTTTTAATTAAGTTTAAAAAACTCCAAGAATCCTTACATATGTGGGTTTCCTTGTACACAAGATCCTTTAATTTGATATCAAGAAATTTAGCAATGGGGTGTGTAATAGATCCCTTAGTGTCCACTATAGGGCGCGTAGGTGGTTGATACATATTCTTATGAAGTTTTTGAAGTCCAAACATAACTGAAATTCTGGGATGTGGTACTGTAAGAAAATTCAAAACATCTATTGAAATAGAACTCTCAATAAATAAATCTTGTAATTCACCCCTTATTTTTTTAATAGGCATCCTGCAGTTCATTAATAGATGATTTTAAGTAAGCTTTCCCATTCAAAATGTCTGTCATTTTCTCAGAATAATCAACATAGTTCATCAAAACAACCCCACCCCCCCTTTATCAGGTTTCATAATTCTAACTTCACTAAGTTCACTTTTAATTTCTTTAATGATAACACTTTCAGCTTTATTAAAATTCAAATCTCTCATTTTCCTGTTCTTAATAAAACTATTACGTATGTCCAATTCACATAACCTCTCAAAAACCTGAATAGTAGGATGAAGAGGGGGGTGAAATGTGCTAGAAATAGCTAAAGGGTTGATAAAAGTATCTAAACTAGAGTTCTGAAACAAAACATTAAATTGAGTTTACGAGTGTACAATTTCAAATCCATTAACATGGTAGGAATATCAGTGCATTGGTAGGGTATAAAGGTAAAACCCTTAAAAAATAAAATATTAATGTTCAACAGTGGTGACTATATCTGAAAAAGTATAAACTTTAAAGTCACCCAATGAATTAGTGGTAATGTCACAAGCAGGTAACAAAAAGCAAGAGGTTCGTTCACCACAAGAGGGTCGGGTAAAAAGGTATTATTAATAGCCACAGGTGATATAGCAACACTTATTTCACCAACATCAAACAAGTTCTGTTCTTCATTACAATAAAATTCAGTCAATAAGTTTAAGTCCTGTTGCCCCATCTGCCTTGAGGGTCTCCTTTCCCCCTGGTCGAAAATTCCCTCTCCCATTCCACTAAACTGTTGGATGAGTGGCAGGAGCTGAAATTTCTTGGTGTGGATACCACGTTTGGCCCTGGGGAGGGTGAGATTTGTTTTTAGGCATTCCAAATACCTCAAAGGGGGATACTCCTCTGCCTCTAAAAAAGTTTGGTTACCATTAACAAATTGTGAATTATTAATACCAACAGTATCAACCTTCCCAATAGTATTGGTAAATGTATTACCCCACGTCTGAGAATGTGGTGGTGCAGGATAGGCCAAACCAATACCATAATCCCTTTTGCCCCTTAAAATTTTCTTGATCTTACGGTTTTTGATAGAATTAGCCAAATTGTCAATACTTTTAAAAATACGCAAATATTCATATTTAATGTTCAAATATTCAGAATTCCCACAAATAAACTTATCAAGTTCAGTCACTGAACTAATCAATTTGTTGATAATCCCTTCATTGTGTTTCACAATACGTCTCATGTAAGCAAAACCATGTCGGTCAAAAAGTTCCATAAGTTCTTTATGAAAATCAGAACCAGCCTCCAGGCCATTAGGGTAATGCCACATACATAGCCCCTTAAGTACAATACCTTCTTTTAGACACTCTAGAAAGTAGGAATTATCCATCTGTAAATGCTTTATCTTGGGATAGTTTATAATCAAACTCATAAAGTAAACCATCCAAATCATGGCTGATGTTAGCATTATTCATACCTCTTTCTTCACCCATGTGTATGGCCGCAGATAATCAGTCTTTTAAAACAAGGACGGTATCAGAATTGCAAAGTTCCAAAGTATGCTGTCTGCAAGGATTGGAGATCCCAAGGTGCCTGGCAAAGAATTGACCACTGTTACTGCTTCCACAGTCCTTGTATCTGAATTCGTCACCAAAGTCGGCCCAGAAAGAATGCCTTGCAATCTATTTGGGGAACGTGGAATTCTCTGCAAGGTAACAGAATGAGTCACATCATCAATAACATCACGAGGGGATGTGATCAGAACAGAATCCAGCTTTAAGGAAAGTTGCTGAACGGTGGACATGAGATTGAAAACCGCCTGTTGTAGCGCTTTAAAATCACAGCCTTGTGAGTAAAGTTGAGCCCATTCATCCATGGTAAAAAACAAACTGTGACACCCAAAAAGTATGTAACAAACTACCACGTCCTAAAACCACAGAACCAGCAGGAAAAAGGCTTGAAGGATACACTCCCAAATATGTGAAACATCTACCACACCAGCAAATAAAATCCAAGAGATTAAATTTACACACACTATTGGAGTTGAAAATATTGCTTTCTTGGATGTATTATTAATTAAGGATTGTGACAATAAAAGGTTTATATCCCAGATTTTCAGAAAGGAAACCTGTTCTAATTCCTTGCTACCTTTTCTAGTACTCACCCCATTAAACAGAAAAAGGCCATCATCAAGGGGCAGTTTGTACGAGCAGCCCACATGGTTTCCACTATGGACGCATTTCTTGATGAATGCGAGAACTTGAAACAGATGTTTTTTTGTAGGGGCTACCCTAACACATTCATTAACGACATCATGCTTGGGGTTATTAACAAAAGAGAGAGATGTTATTTCACCCCACTATTGTTTGACCATGCTATTAATATTGACCCTTCAACTTTAGTAGAAGAGGTATATAATAATGTTATCAACAGAAAAAATTATAAGACCTCTTTCATCACTGTATATAGCATGGACAGATTCCAACTAAGAAACATCTTGTTCAAAAATTGGACCATTTTAACTCAGGAGATGAGAACGAGATTATATGTGGGCGATTGTCCTGTTTTTGTTTTTAAGAGGGGTTGTAACTTGAAGAATATTTTTGAGACAAATAAAGGTTACATCAATAGATGGAAGGGTTATATAACTGCGGTACATGTAACTACTGTAAATGTATTCTTGAAGGTAATGTTTTTATGATCAACAATAGGGAGGCTGTCATTCATTCTAGATTTAATTGCTGTTCTGAGAGTTATATATTGTGCTTCCTGTTTTAAGTGTAGTTGTTTTTATATAGGAAAAATTGACCGGAAGCTAAAAAATCGTATATATGAACATCTATACGATGGGTTCAGGCACCTAGGCAGTGAGACATTTCCCTGTGGTACATGTGACTGGGGACACATGGCTGAAGTGATAGTTAGCTGCAGAGAAATATGGCTGCTTGCAAATTCCCTGTGGGCAAAGAGAAGAATGTGTTGCCATGCCCACAACTTCAAGAACCAAAGTCACAGGGGGAAAACAATGTTCATGGTCCCCAAGGGAACATGAGACAGCAGGCAATATGGCTGGCATCAGCAGCAGGCTGGCCAGAGGGCATGTCAGCGGCAGTACAAATGCAGTGCACAATGGGCAGCACCTTTATATAATCGGTGTGTGTAGACCATTACCCCCTTTACATTCTCTAGGGAACATTACCTAAAACGCATACTGGAGCATAAATGTGACTACAGTAGCCTACAGGATTTCCACCATGCTGTAGCACACTTCTACATGTTGCAGTTACACAAGTATGTACTCTGCACTGAGCACAACACTCATTACTTCTTTTGCCTCCATCCATTTGGTTATTAAAGCTGTGAGCATGGCAGTATGTGCTTCTCTTTGCCTACAGGGAATTTGCAAACAGCCATATTTCTCTGCAGCTGACTGTCACTTCAGCCATGTGTCCCCAGTCATATGTACCACAGGGAAATGTCTGATTGCCTAGGCGCCTGGACCCCTATATACAATATTAGGATGAGGAAAGACACAAATGCCTTAAGATAACATATTATGGAAAATAGTTGACATTCTTTCAAATTGTTTGTTATTGACAATGTTAAGATTGATGTACGTGGTGGAGCCTGGTCATTACTTTTGGAAAAATGTGAATTTTACTGGCAGTTACTGTTGGATGCAAGTAACTGGCCAGGTCTAAACGAACATATTTCCATTAATCTCATTTTAAAATTAATGGCCTTAGATAGGTAACAGTAGGTGCATTTCATATTTATATCTAGATCTCTCACTCTCTCTCTCTCTCTATATATATATATACACACACATATATATATATATATATATATATATATATATATATATATATATTTTTTATATATTTTATAAATACATATTTTTTTATGCATGAGTCTAATATATTCAGTTGACAGATATTTTTCATGGCTTTATATATTGTGTACATATACATTTTTCCTTTGAGTATTTCCAGTTAAAATATATAATTTGAATCCTTTCTCTTGCTAGTATCTTTAAGGGTGTGTGTCTATATTTAATTGCCTGGTGACATTAATTGAATGTATATATAAAATCATTGGGAGTTTTTTTTTTAAATTTGTCTGATGAAGTTCTTATTTTAAAGATGAAAGTGCTTATGCTTTATCCAGCACTCTACTTGCATTAAACTTCTGGATTTTATTGGCTGGCTTGGTGAATTTTTTTCACATATTTGGGAGTGTATCCTTCAAGCCTTTTTCCTGCTGGTTCTGTGGTTTTTAGAGTTGTGGTAGTTTGTTACATCCTTTTTGAGAATTACTAATATCCTTTTCCAGATGATTCTTAATTTTTTTCCGATTAATACATTATTCTCCTAAAGCTTCTTCTTTCTCATACATTTTTACCTACAAACTTTTCCACAATTTCCATAATTTCTCTCTGCTTTTATGTACATCTAATATTACATCAGAGGTTCACAGGGTCATAGGTTCATAGCTAAGTACAAGGCTAGCTGCCCTTGTGGGCCATTTTAAGCCTACTCAATTTCCCATTTTGTGCTTGAAATAACCTATCCCATTTGGTTACAGTTTGGTCTTACATACCTCATAGGTTCATAGGATGATACTAGGCAATTGGCTTGGAGGCCCTTATAAGCCTAGCCAAGAATTTCACCCATGTTCCCTCAAAGTCAGCACCTGTTTCCTCTGTCCAGCAGGGACACAGATGGGATCCCAGGGGTATATTTTCTGTTTCCCATCCAGTCATCCAGGCTCCCAGAGGGCTAGAGAGGTACTCTGCTTGACATGGAGAGGGAGTCTATTCCACAGACAGGGAAGTCTTTGGGACACAAATCTATCCTACCGACAAATTTTATTAATGCCACAGACCAGGTTAAGGCCTTGCATGCAGGTTGCATGAGTGGAGTTTGTCTTATGGGTATGTAGCAACTCCATCAATGCTGGGTCTGAAATGGCCTTGTACGCCAGACACAGGTCATCTCTGAGCAGTCTGTATGAGACTGAGTAGAGCAGCCTATCTGCATAGGATAAGTGTTTGAGACCCTGGATTTTCCTGGTTAGTAACATTTATGGTGTCTCCAGCTGCTGCATGTGCTTGGCAAAGTACATGCTGAAGGGGGCATTGTACTCGATAATGTGTCTGATAAGGGGAAGTACAGGGATGTCATGACCTCCTTGCTCCTGGATGAAATACCCTTATTTATGAGGTGGGCCATGTAGAAAGCCTTCCATACAATGGAGGCAACATGGTGGTCAAAAGTCAGGTTGCTCTCAACCTAGGTGCCCAAGTCCCTCACGACTGATTGCATGCTTAGTACATTGTTATTAATGTGATAATTAGTGGGGATGACATTTTCCCCAAAGGGCTAATGATGTATTTCTTGGCATTCAGTTTGAGGCCATGCTTCTGGCACGAGTCGTTAGTTTGGGTAAGGCCCTCTTGGAGAATTTTCACTATGTCATGGTCAATAATTATACATTATCTTTAATGAGAATAACTTAGATCATACCATATACAATTTGAGGGTACCCACACATGGGAGAAATAATTTAGGATCTGCCTCTATCCATTACTAGTACAGGGGGCAGTCCTGGGGTAAATTTTCTGTTTCCCATCTATAGATCTAAGTTGATCCTGAAAATGGACAGGGATGAACGTTGTTTTCTGTAGAATGGGAGGCTGTTCCACATCAGTGGTATCCACTGGAAAATATACCTATTCCTCCAAACCATTCTGCTGATGTTGGAGAAAAGGTTTAGATCCCTAGACTCAATATTTCTGATATCATCTGACCTGCTGATATGCAGTAAATCCCTCAATAATGGGTCAGAGGATGCCTTTTATGCTAGACATGGGTCACCTCTTACCAGTCTGTAGGATACTGAGTATAGTGACAGGGATTAGGGTTGGTATATGTAGGATGTTGTTTAAGCCTTTTATTCTTTTAAGAAGGTATCTATGTGGGCACTCCTGTTGTTGCATGTGTCCGGACAGATACAAGCTAAAAGGTGCATTATATTCAATAATTGGCATAATGAACACTGAGTAAAGGGAGACAATGGCATCCTTAGATCTAGACACATTCCCTCTGTGTATAAGCTGTGCAATACAGAAGGACTTTTTTACAACAATGGACATATGTTGGTCAAAAGTTAGGTCACTGTCCACATAGGTTCCCAAATATTGAACACCTGGGCCATCTCTTAGGGGTGTATTGTTAATGTGGTAGTTCCCTGGGAGAGATGACTTTCCATAGGATCCAGTAATTAAGTTTTTGGCATTTAGTTTTGGTCCATGATTTTGGCACGAGTTATTTATTTGGAACAAACCTTCCTGCAGGATGGCAAAGACTTTTGAGTATTAAATGACTGCTCCTAGCTTGCAGTCATCTGCAAACTTAGTTAGCTACAGACGTTTGGCATTGGCTTTTAATTCAGAAAAGTAGACAGCAAACAGGAGAGGTCCCAGCAAAGAACTCTGGTGGACTCTACTGATGACTGATCTCTTTGTGGAAGTAACTTCCCCTATTTTTGATTATCAGTGAGCTAGCTGGCAGTCAAACAGGTGACATAAAGATTTATTTCCAGTTTATTTCACTTTCCTACTATGCCTGAGTGGGTAGTTGTACCAAAAGGTTTGGGCAGGTTGAGGTATGCAATGGGTACCATTTTGACTTCATCCATGGCTGTGGTGACTTTTTCAAAAAAAAATCCAACAGGTTGAGTAAACATGACCTACTGTTGATGAGTCCAACCTGAGATTGGTCCAGTGTTTGGAGGTTCCCTGTGTCCTTATTGATTAATTCATTGATGAGTCTTTCCATGACTTTGTATATCAGACTGGTCAGACTTATGGGTCTGTAATTGCCTGTGTCTGTGGAAGGTCCTCCTTTATGCAGGGGGATGACTGTAGCAGTTCTCCATTTGCTTGGTACAAAACCTGTATGGAGTTGAAGATTTAAAAGTGTTGTTATCAGTCAATCGTTCATTCTCTTGATTTTACTTCTTTCCCTAAAAAGAATGAAACTTCCATTTTTTTCTTTAAAAAATCTTAACCTTTATAACATTGTCTTTGATTTATATTTGTCATCCAATTCTCGTTCCTTTTATTCTCTTATTCTCCCACCACCTTGTCCTACCCCTTTTTCATACCATTATATTCCCTCTTAGTTATTTTTCCTACTTCTAAAAGTTCTGCATGCTTGCTTAAACACAACACACCAGTAAGTCCAGTTTCCATAATACACTCTCACTGTCATATTTTCCTGTATTTTTTCTTTTATTTTTCATTTCATTCGTCTTATTAATCCCCATCACTTATTCTTTGTCATCCTTTACCTTTCCTTCCTATCTTTCTGTCATCTCCTATTGTAGCCCATACTGCTCTGTGATTTGAAAACTCACCCATTTCTATTCCCCTATTATTTTTTCATATATTTTTAATATATTATGCAGTCAATTTCAGTTTTAACAATCCCCTCCTGTATGTCTGTTCTCTATTTTCCCTACGTTCAACCCTCTATATCTTATTACTTCTTTTACTACCTTAATATCCTGTGTTATTTTCCTCTTTCCTTTCTTAAATTACAGTTAAAATTCCACAGCATAACTGATACATATTTTGGATCACATGTAAGCCGAATAAGTATTTAAAAGGAAGTGTTAATTGTGCAAATAGGTCTGATGAAGTTCCAAGGAAGGAATGAAAGCGCTTACCAGTTGCTATTATATATTTGTTTTGTCTTCGTTATTTTTATTAAAGTTTTTGGTTTTACTCGTTTGTTTTATTATTTTGTGTGTTTACAGCTACTAAGTTCGAAGTGGAGATTTCATGGTTTGGTTTGGTCTAACATAGAACATTAAAACAAAAAAATCTCTATACTCATTACATTTTCTAAATTTTAGCCTACAGTTCCTGGTAGTGTACCCTTTCTCCTCACATTGCCCTCATCTCCTAGTATTACAATCTTGCACCAAATGAATTTCATCCTCAAAAAACCTCACTCTTTCCCATTTCTCCATTCACAGTTATGATATTAGAAATATGCTGTGTTTTCCATTCATGCATTTCCATTGTCACTCATACTTCTCATCTCTTTCTCCAAACATCTCTTTCATCCTGTTTTTTTTTTAACTACAAATACTTCATTACAAACACAAAAAAAGTATGTTTCCATCCTCTGCATCTTTATTCAAAGTTTTAAACTGCACATGTAATATCATTTAACTGCAATCCTAAGTTCAGAAAAGTATGATCCAGTGATGGTGAGCCTTTTGGGTTTGATGTGTCAAAAGCTCTTGGCACACAATAATTTAGTGCACTTCACATGAGCAAAGAATGCAAAAGCAGTGCCTTTAGTAACTCGGGTGTTGGTGATCGCTGGTGTGTCACCCAAACCGTTGAGGCATGTGTTACCCTTCACATGCGTGTCATAGGTTTGCCATCACTGGTATAGTCATTCCATGATGATATCAATTGGTTCATCTCTATTTTCTGCAAAACTCTTTTCGATAAAGTCAAAGCTTCAAAAGTCACTTTACAAAAATCTTCTGTACTTAAATGAATAAGTGCTCCTATATCCTGTAACTCAAAACCCAATGGTAAAATCACATGGTCCATGGCATCAACCTGTTTACACTGTCATTAGTTTTTGCTTTACTGCTTACCACTTTTAATTCTTTTGGCCTTATATCCTTCTCTGTCTCCTTTCTTATTCCTAGTCTTCATTTACTTATAATAGCAGCATATGAGCACGTTCTTTATCCAATAAACCCCCTTTTTTGGGGGAGGAAATACCCTTAAAACCAGCTTCACTACTAGCTGAGCATTTCCATGAGTTCCCTCCTTTCATCATGGATGGACTCAGCCCCTTCTCTAGTCCTCCAGACAATCCATACTCCACTACCCACCCCAGCACCTAGTTGACCATCACATTCCATCTCACTTCCTTTGTTGTCTGATTCACTTCTATCCATCATCTCCTTCAAAAATGGTGTTTCTAGGCCTCCTCCATCCAGCACCATAACCACTACTTCCTCTCATACAGATTCAGGTTGTAAAACTGATAATCTTTCTGTCACTGCAGTTTTGATCTGCTCTGTGTTTTCTTTTCCCACTTTGCATATCTTCAGACTTTGGCACCAGCCCTCCAGTGCCACCTAGCATTTGAAAAGAGAAGACGTTCCCCACTGACCAGGTCAAAGTTGCCCAAGTCAATATGAATATCATCTTGGGTATGCCATGAAAAGAAGTTGTTGACCCTCTGGGACTAAACCCAGTCAAAAAAAAAAAAAAAAAAAATATATATATATATATATATATATATATATATATATATATATATATATATAAAATAAATAAATAAATAAATAAAATAAAAGAATTGTATAATATCTGGATCATTCATGAAACTAGACTAGTTACCTGAAGAGACAACACATTTACATTTTCACAAAAAAATGCATTCAGAAAAAGAACAGAGATTGTTAGAGAGGGGATATGGAAAGGAGATCTCTAAGAGTTGGTCTGATCTCAAGCCTCTCAGGAAGGGCATTGCAGACCCATATTATGGTCCTGCTATTGAGGCGACAGTGAGTACACTCGAGGATCCTTTTGATGGGTGGGGACTTGTGAAGATTCCCTTGTTTTATACACAAGACAACAGACAATTAACTGAACATTTTAGGCAACATCGGTCCATTTTTCCAGTAGATTCAGCGATTGGTGGCATAGTTGGTGATAGACCTTTGTTCCTCTATAGAAATAGGAAGAATTTGAAGAGGCTATTATGCCATGGCAGGGATTTAAAAACAAATTTCACTAGAGCAGGGGTCACTCGGCCATGTGGCAGTTGTAAGTTTTGTGGTTTGATCAATACTTCTGCCTCCTTCTATCATCCTGATTTACATAGAGAATTTACTTTTCGTACAGATGCTAACTGCAGGACCCCAAATGTAGTCTATTTAGCTGAGTGTGTCCATTGCAAGTCTTTTTATGTTGGGAAGATAAATAGGTCACTACGTGAAAGGATGAGGGAACATATGTATAGCATTATAATACGATCTCTACACAATGCTTTATCAAAACATGTTGTAGAGTTTGGTGAGATGCACTCTTTTATTTTCAGGGTCATTGAGATTATAACACCAACAGTTAGAGCAGGTGACATCCATAATCATACGGAATATAGGGAGACAAACTGGATAATTATTTTGAGAGCTAATAGGAGTAGTGGGCTCAATGGGCGAGCTTCTTTGAAGTCCTTGTTGAAGAAACGCAGGATTCGTAAATAGTAATATGATATTATATAATATTTTATATCTTTGTGATATTTTTGTTGAAGAAGAATTTCTTAATTTTTTACTATTGTTATATGTATTTTTTAAGGCACTGTGCTTTTAAGATTTTCCTTGAACTAATTGATGTCTTTCCATCATTGGAGGACTTGGATTCAAATTTTTATATACTAAATGTATTGTGTATGTTTGTTTTATGGTCTGAGGAAGCTCTTAAGTGAAAGCACTTACCACGATTCTGTTGTCAACAATAAAACGTTTTTATGGTAAAGGATTCAGTAACTTTTGTTGCCTTGGTCGCCCCATTGTTGTTCTTGTACCTGGTATATTTTATTTAATATTTTATTTAATTTGTAAATATCATTAATTTAATTAATAACAGTTTTTTAACTTAACTTTAAAATCAATACTGTTTAACATTGCAAACATTAATATTATTTTAAATTAACATTAATAATATTATTATATGTATTTCAAATGCAAATATTTTAAATGGTTTACTATCGTTTGTGCGAATGACAGTCTGTCAGCAGTACTGTTGCTGAAAATCAGAATGTCGTGCACAAAATTTAAATAGATGGGATAGTCGAACACACTTATGCGACTGCATTAGTGCATTCGCATAAGTGTATTCGACTATCTGCACAGAGATTGTGGTACAGTGGGGATTGGACATTCATCCATATCCCCACTGTAGTGCGATCTCGGAGTTAGAATATATTAGTAGTGGGAGTGTGGGGGGCACAGCCCCCCACAGGGGAGTGCAGGGGGCTTAGCCCCCTCCTGCAAAAATGTGATATGTCATACAGGAGTCTGATTTACACCAGCTCCTATATGGCTATCACGTGCTGGTTTTGGTAAGAATGTTGACTGATATGTGTCAATCATTTGGATTGACATTTTGTCCATTCAAAATGTTTGTATTCGGTTTTACTTTTCGTTGTTTCAAATGGCAAATGTTTTCTCATTCGAACAAACAATAGTAAACTATTTTAAACAGTTATATATCCTCATGACTTCTTTTTAATTGTTTTTTTGTTTGTTTGTTTGTTTTGAGGTAATCTTAGACATTTTCTCAGTAACTGTTTCGATGCACAATCTGTATATAATGTTTTTTTTTCTTTATGTTAAAATATCATTTTTTTTATTTTTTTCCTTGCCTTGCCATTTCAATGGGGTCAAACTGTCTGGGGTCGAACCGTCAAGGGTCAAAACGTCCCGTACCCTGTATTGATGTTAGAAATTCTGCCCATGTCTATGGTAAAGAAATTCAGGTGGAGATTACAAACCATTTCAAAGTATCTTAAGAAAATCTTTGCACAAGGCACCTTTGTGATCACAGACGGTATTATGCAATTTTCAGAATTATGAACTGAAAGTGAAATAATGGCCCAGTAAGGAGTACACATAACTGCAGAACTGTAACTTCTTCATCTGGTACCTTCATAACTCAAAGATGAGTAGCAAAAAAAAAAAAAAATCACATGAAATTGTAGCAAGTTATTTACTGCAAATGTAACATGTAGTTATAGTTAAATAAACACACAATCCATCACCATTTCAGCCATGGCTGCAAATTTGATATAATCATTCTTTTATGAAGCCATGATGTCTTCACATTTAATGTAGCACTCTTGTACAATCAGTAGCTGCTGATCAGGATCCATATTCGGCTACTGAATCCTAAAAATCTCAAACCGTGAAATAACAAACATAAAACAGTGAAAGGGACATTTATTGAACAACGGCAACTTGGGAAAAAAAATACATTGATGGCCATAGCTGACCAACAACCAGGAAGTAATGCGATGCATAAGGTAAGCAAAGGGAAAACTTTTAAATATGCCCTATTCCCCACTGTGGTGTGATCTCGGAGTTAGTATATATAGTTAGGGGGGTATGGGAGGCTGGGGTGTGAGGGGTCACAGCCCTCACTTTGGTTGGTTGTGTGTGTGATGTTGGCCTACTATGACCATTTAATGTGTTTTTTTGAGGTTGCCATTGTTCAATAAATGTTCCATTCCCTGTTTTACTTTTGTTGTTTTGCAGTTCGAGGTTTTTAGTCTTCAGTAGCTGAAAATAGACCTGCTGATCACACCTTCCAAGAGCTTGCAACTGGGGCAGCCACCCTCTTTGCTCCTTTTTTACTTTTGTCCCACCATAGTTATATCTCTGTGTAGCAGATTTGTTAAGCAAAACATATTTACCTGAGGTGAATGAAGAGTTTCTAGAAGAACTGCATTACTTTTGTAATGCTGTGTTCAGTTATGAGAGAAGAAACAGTAAAGAATTTCAGAGATATACTACACTAAGAAATGCAGCTGCAGAAGGATCTGACAATGAAAAGATAGCCAGAGCAAAAACATTACTAACAAAAGAAATTCAGTCTTGTTTTAATTTCAGGAAAGAAGTAAGTTGTTTTCTAAGTTTAATGTTCAAATCTGAGAATATATTTCCCATCGAGCAGGTTGTGACACTGCCAGCCCAGCTATCTTATATATTTTGTAAATAATTCTATGTCATTTGTGAATATTGATATAATTTATACAGAAGTGTATTTTATGAACTGAGCTTCAAGAATGAAACTACAGCATACCTTGCTGGGACATAGAAGATTAACTTACAAACCATCAAGAAATTAAGTTGAAATTAAGTGCTTTATGATGTGCTATAAAAGTTAGTTTCAAGGAGACAGGATGTATAGAGCTAGAAGATTTTCTATTGTCTTGGAGAGAAGTAGTTACTAGATTTAAAATGTAAAAAGTGTTTTATTGCTTTATGACTTCCTAGCAGCTGCACAGTTCTGAGAGATATGTATTTCTCACACTGAAGTGTTACATTTTGTTAAGTTTCTGTTTAGCCTGGGAACTGAAGTCAGGTGACAAAGAATGATGTCATCCAAGCTGACCCAGCAGTAATATTTGATATTAACTTATGAACTCTCTCACAGAGAGACTGTGCATTTTGTATTTTGTCTTGGACCTAGCAAGAACATCCACTCATCATCATCATTATCATCTGCACTTTCACAACATGGTATCTCTCCTAGATATAAATATGAATATAGTAAAGATTAGTTTAGATGTTTTCTGTATTTATTTGAGATTGCAATGTTCTTTTAAAATATTTCCTGTGATTTTTAAACTCTGAAGTCACTGTGTTGAGTTACTGAGTATTGTCTTGTTCTTTTATTATTTATTAAATATATTTAAACCTATCTTTTGTGCCTGATATTTGTGAGACATATTTAAGCTCTAGGAGTACTTGCATATGTATGGTGTGGCACTGTACAGGCCACTCCTAATAGCCTGGTGATTAGCCACCTAGAGTAGCTGATAAGAGTGGTTGGTGGCAATGATAAACTACCTTATGGTCTGGGTGGAAGGAGGCATAGCTAGTAAACATGTGCCAATCTTTCCCAGGTGTGTGTGTGTGTGTGTGTGTGTGTGTGTGTGTGTGTGTGTGTGTGTGTGTGTGTGTGTGTGTGCGCATGTGTTGATTTATGATATGTATGCCTGCTGTTTTGGTGAATGACCATTTTATTAGAAATCAATGTTTTCAAATGACTGAATGACTCTTTAGTTGACAGTCCATTTCACTGATTGTGGCATTGCTATATACATTTTGGTAATATAGAAGTAGAAAATGTAGAGGCTTACCTATCAACCGTCCCTGCTTTTTCAGGGATGCCCCTGATTTTGGATCAAAATTTTGCTTTCTCCCTCCTAATCCCTCCTAAAACTGGCAATTTGGGGAGAAGAGGGGGTGGATTATATTTAATAAATAATGGCAATAATTACAGTTCCTGACTTTGTTTACTTGAGAAAATATTGTCAGCCTTTGAAGTTAATATTACTAATATTTTAAGAAGTGTCTCTGATTTTCCCTGTTTTATATCCACCTTGTGGTGTGAACCCTAGCTCTGGGTGATTGTTACTATTGAAATGACACATTAACCCCACATGCAAACATGAGAAAAGGGTGTGTGTGAATGGATAGATGGATAGATATCTGGATTTGTCCAAAACCTGAGGTCAGAGGTTTAGGCGTATAGGCAGAATTATACACAGAAACCTTATCTGTTGGTTGCTGTCACCTATGGATAATCCCACACATTAAACAGTGTAAAAATGGTCAAAGTATGTAAACTTAAAAACTTATACAGAATAAAAACAAACCTCAGAGCTATGGGCTCCTCAAACAGGGCTTTCGTAACCAAAATCCTTCAAATAAACAACAAAAAAATATACATTTAATGCTTTCATCTTCATTCACATTAGACTTCTTTATTACTAATGTCAACTTCATGCTTCTTAAGCCAACTTCAAGCTACTTAAGACAGAAATTGAAAAATTCATGACACCCATCTAGACAGACAATAGAGGTATGACTGCTGTATCCTACACAAATGCACTTTATAAGCACTTACACGAATGCATGGATCATGCTGTCCCTAACAGAACCAAGATGCTATCCTCCAAAAAAAGGAAGCCAATCTGGTGGACCCTTGCCATAAACAAACTCTACAACAGAAGAAAGAAACTGTTGTAAAAACAGTAAAATCCCATGACTGGAAGAACTCCCTGGTCAGCCTGAGTAAGAAGCTGAGATCCCTCATATAATCCTCCAAAGCTAGTTATGAAAACAAAATTGCCACTGATTCTAAAGACAACCACAAAGCATTTTATAGCTATGTCATGAATCTCAATGACAACACACAGATCTTCTCTGAGTTACAGCACAATGGCACTAAATATACAGAACCAACTGATATTGCCAACACCCTGGCAGCTAGGCTCAGTGCTAACTTCACCCCACCCCCACCCCCTAAAGGACCCATCTCTATACTGGAAGAATACAAAGTTACTGTAATCATGGCTGCACAGGTAAAAACTACACTCTCCAAAGCCAAGAACACGGCATCCACGGGACCTGACAATATCCCAGCCTGAGTTCTACAAGAACTACAGAATGAACTGGCACCCCTTCTAGTCACCATGTTCAATCATAGCCTCACCTCAGGCTTTGTGCCCACTAAATGGTGCACAGCAATGTTTATCTTACTCCACAAAGGAGGAGTCACCATGGACCCCGGGAACTACCGCCCCATTAGCCTAACGAGCCTGGTCTGCAAGGCCATGGAAAGTATCACCATGGAACTTATAAACAAAGACATTGGTAATCTGCAAACTCTGGACCCCACCCAGTTTGGGATTGTAAAAGGCAGATCATGTCTCCTAAACCTGATAGACTTATTTGAAGCAGTCACCAAAGCCATAGACGAGGGTAAGGTGGTTCACACAGCCTATCTAGAGCTCGCCAAGGCTTTTGACACCATCCCCCACTCTGGAATTATAGATAAACTCACTAAACTAGGTATAAATCCCTATGTCTCAAGATGGGTTGCCAACTGGCTCACTGACAGAACCCACACTGTGAAAAACAGACTCCAAATCAGACTTCAGACCAGCGACAAGTGGAGTACCCCAGGGTTTAGTCCTGGGTGCTCTCCTGTTTGGTATCTACATTTCTGAAGTACAGGCTAACACAGAAGGTCTTTGGCTAATGAGTTCACAGATGACTGCAAACTAGGAGCCATAATTGAAACTCCTAACAATGTGGACATCCTACAAAAGGGCCTCACTGAGACAGATGCCTGGTGTCAAAGCCATGGCCTCAAGCTCAATGCCAAAAAGTGCATTGTCATCTCCTTTGTCAAAAACTCTGTACCCATGAGCTACCTCATAGGTGGTAGTCTACTTAACACCAAAAGTGTGATAAGAGACCTTGGGACACAGGTGGACAGTAGTCTCTCCTTTGATAATCACATCACAACAGTAGTCAGGAAATCCTTCTATGTGGCATACCTCATCACAAAAGGTTTCTCATCCAGGAAAAAAGAGGTCATTGTTCCCCTCTACTCATCACTCATTAGACCCATTATAGAGTATAACACCCCTTTTGGTATGTACCTCACAAGACATCAACAACAACTGGAAAGACCACAGAAATACCTCACAAAGAGGATTACCAGCCTCAAACAGATGCCCTACACAGACTGTCTCAAAAAAACTTCAGCTTTGATCCGTCGTATATCGCCTACTCAGAGGCAATCTCTACCTAACATACAAAGCTATGCCAAACCCAGAGGTGTTGGACATGCTCCACTTAAAGAAATCACAATCCCTCTGAGCTGCATTCTCTAGGGACCTAAACCTTGTCACCACAATAAACAGAACATGCTGGAGGGATTGATTCCTGTTCCAGAGACTTCCCATACTCTGGAACAAGCTACTTATCTATATCAAACAAAGCTCCTCATTAGCACTTTTCAAGAAAAATCTTGATGATTGGATGGGAAATAGGAAATTCACCCTGGGGATCACCTCTGTGGCTCTGCTCAACAGGGGAATAGGAAAATGATTTTCTTGGGTGGCGAAAGCCAGGATACCTTTTTGGCTAGGCCTGTATAGGCCCTAGGGCTGATAGCCCGTACCTACCTATGAACCTATGAATAACCATAAGCACCTTAAGTACATCCAGACGCCATACATTTATAGTTAGAAGCCAATTAAACTTAGCTGTCATTCAGCATTAATAAATATTTAATATTAAACATTTCATTCAAACTTCAGGCAGTGTGGCATCTTGTCTGATTGGCCACATTAAAGGTTTCTTTTCTAAAATATTATATCACCACATCTGGTTATTTCCTGGACATAATATAATACAGAAAAGGTAATTTTTATTCATTAGAGCATACCACATTGTGTCTAAAAAGGGCATTAACCATATTTTTATTTGCAATTGCATTTAGATGATTTTAGATTATTTTTAATAAGTTTTCCTATGTAGAATGCATCACAGGTTACACTAGTTACTACGTGTATTATTTTTTCTGATTTACAATTAAGTCTTCTTGGTGGCATACAACCTTTCTAATGACTCACACTAAATACTACATTTATAAATCTGCAAGTTTTACAAAAGTCACACTTCTGTGTTCCAAAATGTCTATAACTTTTTTCCACATTATATTGTTCTTGTATATGAAAATTTGGTCATTAGCAATCAGGGTTTCCTTCTAATATACACTTTTGTTATTCTGAAAAATAACTCTCACTGCGTCTGCTATATGTCTAATTGGGCAAGCTAAACTAGACTCATTTGATTCCAATACTGCTTTTCTATTTTACTTCATTTGTCTTTAAAAGAAAAGGAGTCAATGTTTTACACCTCTTCTATAAATTCACTGATAAATGTATTATTATAAAATGACTGGCCATTTACATTTAAAAATGAGTGGTCAGCCCAACCAGTGTGCCCATTGTAAATCGAATATATACCAAAAGAAAAATGTCCATTCCCCCAAACTTTCTTCTATTAATGTATGCTATGAAAATTCTACTTTCTTTATTTTTTTTAAATAAACTTAGAAATCCAGAGACTTCAAAAGAATGAGACAGACAGGACAAAGAAAAATACAAAGATACTCAGGTACATTATGCAAAACTAATTTCTTCTGTCCCTTTTCTCTCATACATTTAAAATCTCCAGATTTCACTTTTTTTTATTAAAAACAAACAAACAAACAAACAAGCAGCTGAGATCTTCTTTTCTCATTGGTTCCTTTCCACAGCACTGGTGTACTGCATACGCACAGGAATGTAAGTCCCATATGCATGTGCAGTATATCAAAAAAGCCCCATGATACCAGTGGAAAAATACAGGACAGCACCATGGCACCATTATACAAGGACATTATTTAAGAAAGGTAAGTAACTTTTTTTTTTAATAATGCATTTGTATAATAGCAATAACGCATAGCTGGGTGTGAGTAATACTGATTTACTCACAGTTGGCTTTGTTTAGTCTCTTGGGTCATGACCAACCAACCATGAGTAAATCCAGCACTACTCACACCCAACCATGGGTTATTGCTATATTACATCCTCTGTCTAAAAATAGCTTTTCTAGAAAACATATATTTTGCCATAAAAGTCTCCTGATTAATCTGGAAGTTCTCCCAGCCTACGCCTTAAACACTCTCTTCTTACTATTTTCAATAAATGACTCAAACTGTGCATATTCAGCATGTAATACCAGGTAGATAGCAACAATTGGCTAATAAAAGGAATATTTTTTTTTCTACAAGGTCCACTGAAAGAATTCTATCAATCAGGAGAAAAAGTTATTTTTTTAGCTTTCAGACTGAGGAAGAACCTGAAAAGAAAATGGCAAATTATTCCCCAATGTTTTACAATGCTCCAAGTCAGCATTGTGGGATATTTTACTACTTGTCAATAATTTCTCAGCTTTTCAGGAAGAACTTGATGTTGCAATATCAACAGAACAGTTTTGAGGGACATGCATATCTCAAAAAGGATATGGGTCTATATTACCTTGAAAAAGGCATTTTCATTGAACACCTTTTTGTCGACACATAAACAGCGAACTCCCAAAACTCTGAATAGTCAATTCAATACATTTTTTCACCAGAGGAAAAAATCGCTTGGCCAACCAAAAACAAACTATCTGACCCTACAATAAATATACAGACCCGAGGATACAATTGTCTTGGAACGGAGTCCCAAGCCACATAATACAAAGTTCATCCCTGTCCATAGTCAAGTGCAACTTGGATATATGGATAGGTAACAGAAAATGTACCCCTGGACTGCCCTCTGTACAGCCCCTAAATACTTTAACCCATGCATGGGTCCCTTCAAATTATCTGTGGTATTATCCCAGTTATCCTCAGTAGGGATAATACATAATCGTTGGCCATGGGATGGTTAAGATCAACCTAACACTGAAGAAGATAGGTTACATTGCGCACCAAAACGGTAAACCGGCTAGTTTTAAAATGGGCCACACGGTCAGCAAGCCTAGTACTTCTGAATCTATGATCCTACAAATTGATCATGAAATCTAGCATTTTCAGTTAAAGGAAACAGAATTGTTGATAGTTGTGCTGCCAGTGGCTAAGACATTTGTTGAAGAAATGAAGCGAGGAAATATTGAACAGTAGTAAGTGAAACATTCATTTGTGGTGCTGCGGTAGTGTTGTCGCCTCACAGTAAGATGTTGTCCCGTTCGATTCTCAGCTAGAGCGTCTTCTGTGTGGAGGCATACGTGAACGGGCGTGCCTTCGTTGAAGGTTGTGCATCAGGGCTGGTAACTCGGCACGTAAAAATCCACTACCAAACATTAGCGGACCAGAGTTCCGCTGTGGCGACCCCCTAACCGGGATAAGCCGAAAGACACAGCAACAACAACAAGTAAGTGAAACATTCATTTAGTGAATTTAGTAATGCAGAGATGTTTTCTGAAATGACTGAAAGTTAAGACCAGAAGTGAAAATTGATTTAGAATGTAATATAAATTTTGAAAATTATGTCAATAATCAAAGTGAGCACTGGGAAGAAAGCACAGAAGTTAACATTGTTTCTATAAAAACAGAGGAAGCCAGAGGGCATTTTATATATAATTTAAGTGGCAGTGTTCTTAGGGATGCTGAATTCGATATTTTAAAACAAGGTATTTCATTTATTACTGTAAAGCAAAATAGCTTAGTGAAGTGACAACATTTGGGGATTCAATAACTGCACCTGATTTGCAGTCATCAGCAAACCTGGTCAGCCACAGCCCCTTAGTTTTGGCCTGAAATTCTGAGAAGTATATGCAAAACAATAGGGAGCCCAGCACTGACCCTTGTGGCGCCCCACTGGTGGCAGGTTTGCTGGTTGATGTGGAGTCACCAACTTTGATAGTGTGTAACTGGTTTGTAAGCCAGTTGGGAACCCATCTTACAACAAAATGATTTACATTCAGTTTACTAAGTTTATTAGTAATGCCTGAGTGTGGGGTTGTGTCAAAGGTCTTTGCTAAGTCAAGGTATACTGGTGTGCACAGATATGCACTCATGAATGGTCACATTGTCAAAGAATTCCACCAGGTTTAACAGGCGGCATTTGCCCTTGATCAAGTCAAATTGTGTCAGATTCAGGGTTTGTAGGTTGCCTATGTCTTTATTTATGAGGTCTATGATGATAGTTTCATGGCTTTACAGATCAGGCTGGTTAGAGTTATGGGTCTATAATTTCCTGGGTCTGTTGCTAAGTCATGATTGTGGAGAGGAATAACTGTTACTGTTCTCCATTCTGCAGGAACAAATCAAGGCTGTGATTGAATAGAGTAATTAATGGTGATGTTAATTCATGTTTTAGTTTGTTTAAAAGACAGCTTGGGATGCCATCTGGTCCCACAAAGGCTGTGTTTTTTTGTTGTTGTTTCTTTGCCTTAGACAAGGCTTTAATGACCTGCTCTTTGGATATGTAGGGTGGTTAGAGAAGTTGGGGGCAAGATATGTGATAAGTTTGGAAGGGATAAGGACTGAAATTTTCACTAAATCTGTCCGCTAACAGGTTTTCTATCTCTGCGGGATCAGTGTGTATATGATACTATTAGTCACTAGCTCGGTACATGCTTAAGTCTTACCTCTTAAGCTATGGACACAGCTGTAAAAGGCCTTATGATTATCTTTGGCTGTGATTGCTAAGTTTTTCTCAAAGTTACCCTTAGGGGATTTGACATCTTGTCTTATTTGCCTGTTGAGGCTGAGGAGGGTGCTTTTCCATTGTTGGGGCCTCACCTTAGTTTTTTTAGACTGCAACTTTTTGCACTTGTTGTAAAGCTTGTTGATGGTGGATGTCCACCAGGGTGGCTTTTCTTACTTGGGGCTCTGGCTTTGTTTCTCTCTGGGACAGCTGAGTCTATACACTTATACAAGTGATTGTACAGGCATTTATTGTAAGCATTGATGTAATTACCACTTCCAGCTAGAGGTGGGGCTTGGAAAGCATTTATATCTCCCCCTGGGAGGGTATATTTTACTTTAGTGAAGATTTTTAGTCTGACTTCACCTTTTGTGAGTTCTGGAGTTCAAAGGTGACTGATTTTTGGTCAGATGTAACTAATGAAGGTCCGACAGTTGTGGTGGTGCATCTGTGTGTCATGTTAGTTGAGGACTAGATCTAGTATGTTTGTTCCCCTTGCTTGGCTTTGAACAATTTGTTCCAGGGCATTTGAGTTAACAAAGTCAAGGAACTTTTGCACCAGTGAGTTAGGGCTAGAGTAGGTTTCCCAGTTGATGGTAGGATAATTGAAATCCACCATGACTAAAGTGTTTGACAATAATTGGATTGACTCCAGTTTGGTCAAGTAGACCTCATGTGCATAATGATCCATGGAGGTGGATCTATAACTAGCTATGACTTGAATTGGAGTCTTACCCACAGTAACCTGAACTTGGAGTAACTCCATGGAGTTGTCCAGTCTAACTAGTCGGGAGGTGAATTTATCTCTAATATAGGTAGAAACACAGCCTTCTTTGGTTCTTACACTGGCAGTTTTTAGATTGAAATAGACAAGTTAGATGGAACAGATTTACTCATTGGGTATTATTGATGTGGAATCATTATATAAGAGCATTCCTTTGGAAAAAGGATGGAGTATGCTGAGATAATTTTAAGCTCTAATTCAAATTTTGAGAATACAAATACCGAAGTATTAATAGCTTTAAATAGAATAGTTTGGGGTAGTAAATTGTTTCTGTTCTAATAGGGAGTTATAAAGCAAATCAAGGGGATAGCTATGGGAACCAATATGTCTCGCTCCAATGTGAATTTGATTATGATATTTGTTTTTGAAAATATTAATTATGATAAAAAAGGTTTATTAAAAGTTTTATAGATGACATTATTTCACAGAAGGGAGGAGAAGAAGATGGATTTCAAATGTTTTTGAATATTTATTTATTTTTAATTTTACTTATAAATGGTCAAAACAAATATTAATTTTTTGAACATTAATTTGAATATCAATTTGGACCCACAGTGGTGGTGCTGCGGTAACGTTGTTGCCTCACAGTAAGACGCTGTCCGGTTTGATTCTCAGCTAGAGCGTCTTCTGCGTGGAGACATGCGTGAATAGGCGTACCTTCGTTGAAGGTTGTGCATCAGGCCTGGCAAGCCGGTATGTAAAAATCAACTGCCAATCATTAGCGGACCGGAGTTCCTCTGTGGCGACCCCTAACCGGGAAAAGCCGAAAGACACAAACACAAACAAATTTGAATATCAATTTGGATAAGGGTAGACTTGAGTCAAGTGTTTATATAAAATCAGCATTTGAAATATGTAGTGACATACAGATAGTGAACATTTGACATTTAGTAAGAAGAGTGTGATTAAATGGTAAGGTATTATTTTGGTTGTCAACTTAGAATCAAGGGAGTACATGTTTGCGGAACTGCCCAGAGTACCAGATGACCCAGCTACAGCTCTACCTAGTGGAAGTAGGCCAGAATAGGTTAACAATGTACATACAGCTCTCTATTGAGTATTTTTTGATTCCAACAGTTTAAAGGTATTCTCAGATAAAATATTATCATCTAAACTTGTCTGTCATTTAAATTCAACATTCCATCCATTAACTCGTAGCAAAAGTTCTCATCAGTCTGACTTGTGGTTTTGTTCAATTGTTTCTGATGCATTTCAGACTTCACTATATTAAAATTTCCACTTCAACAAACAGCCCATTTTCATATTTCTGTTAAACTCTTTCGATAGAATTTTTTATCTTTGTTTTTATACATCTTAAAAAAGGGTCATTTTCTTTTCTTTTAAAGAAAAATGATGTTTATTATATCACAAAACAAACCTGAATATGCATTCTGTGAAATCCTCATGCATGACACACTTTTTCATTACACTGGCTGTAGTTGTTGTTGTTCTTACTTTATTTAAAATGCATTTAATAATATATTTAAATTGTATAAGTGTCATAGCTCACCAGTATTTGCATTATTTTTATTGCACTTTGTAAATAAGCAATATGTAAAACATTTCTAGACATCAGATTCCTTTGGTCTCTTCTGCAATTGTTGTAGTTCTTGCATCAGATTCATCACTGTCCTCCTTACTTCTTCCCTTCTGACTCTTGTGTATCTTTCCACCTCTTTCATAACTTTGTCTTAAGTGCATCCCACATATCTCTGCCATAACTCTCTTCTCTCGAAATTAACTCAATTAGCACCTCCTCTAATTGCCTGTCCTTATGATCCTCTATCAGAAAGTGAGGACATTTTCACTGCAGTATTTCTCCATTTCTACTCCTGCTATAGTATGATCTAACAATATAATCGGCTTAACCTCTGTTCTTCCTACCACTTCAGTTTCTTCAAGGCTAACACAGATTTTATCTACTCTTGACCACTGTTCATGTAGAATCAAAAAATGTCTATACTCCTTTATTCCAGTCTTTCCACCCTGTTTCTAGGACATACCTGGATAGGAAGTGCCTCTTCTTAGTTAAGCTGAGAGTTGTAGGATCCCCACTTACTTTATCTTTTCCTAAGATACAGTTCCAGTCCTCAGTAAGTTTACTGAGATCCTCTATCCTTGCCACCACCTGAACCAGTTGTTCCTTCATTTGTTTTAATCTGAGCTTGGGGGGATACATTCTTATCATTGCTACACTTTCCCAATGAATCCATCTCCTAATCCCTGCCACACCTCCCTTTCCATATCTGATTATCTTCTCCTCTTCCACCAGAACATTCTTTTTAACTAATAAAACTGCCCCACCCCTCAGTGACTCTACAAATAATGTAAAATGTCTTCCATTCAGTATGTTGTGGTCATCCTTACTCAAGTGTATCTCTAATAATGCCACTACATCATATTCAGAATTTTTAAGATATTAATAACACATTCCCTCATAATTGGATTATTCATTCCATTTACATTTAGTGTGGCCACACAAAAATTTCCCCTTCTTACTAATGGATTATCCACAGTTTTTTTCCCTCTTACACTCCACATCCATGTGAAGCTGAGTTCCTTCCTAACCTTATTTAAGTGCAACTTGGACCAATCGATGAGCAATTGGAAATTCCCTCCCGGTGTGGTGCCTATGTCTCTGATAGACAGAGGCAGTCAGTAATTCACCGTTGTATATGAATCAAATTTGTGGGTTACATTTGGGTTGCATGGTTAGGCTTATAAGGGTCATAGTGGTCTTTAGCTTAGTAAACACCTGTGAACCTATTAACCTATGAACACGTCTTCTTCTTTTGCTTTTCCATAGCTGTGACCCTGTATTCATCATCATATCTGTTTGCTCACTGAGCTCCCTTATTGCTTCTCTGTCTTGTCTTTCTTGTGATCTCAGTTTCATTGTACTGCAGGTCTTGACTGTGATGTCAAAAACTGAAAATGCCTCCAACATGGACCCAGGCAATTTATCTGGATGTCTGGTAAATAGTGTCAAACATGCCCTTGGTGAATTGTCCTTGTTTAACTTAAGCCTAGCCACAGGGTGTCTGCATGAAGTATGGAAAACTACTATTTGAAACCCTCTTGACAAAGTGTGCCCCACTACAGACCACAGGCACTATAGGCCTACAATCCTAACTAGCCTAATTTGCAAAACTGTGGAATGTATTATCTCTGACTTTTTAAACTACAGTTTCAAAACCTCATGCAAATGGATGGACAGCAGTTTGGTTTTGTCAGGGGTAGGTTATGTTTAACAACAGTGGCTCTGTAAATAAGTTAAAAGATCTCAAGGTAGACCTTTACATGGTTAGAAGGATAGCAAACTGGCTGAAAGACTGAATCCATATAATGTGGCAGGTGCTACTTCAGAAAGTAACTGGCAGAGTATCCCAAAGCTGCTTGGTGCTGGAACCCATCCTCTTTGAAATTTCTGACCTATGTGACATAAACCCCAGTCCTATGGCTATTCATATTTGCTGAACACTGGAAGCTGGGTGTTATTGTTCACTCCCTTCCAGATGCAAAAATCTCTATAGCAAGATCTAATCATTAAAAACCAAATATGTATGTAAAAAGGAATTAAGCTGCCTGAAAAAAAAGCACAATATTGTCATTTTATCAAGTCTCCCTTTTCTACAACTTATTCGACAGTACCCCATTCAAAAGTGACACTGTAGTCTGTGACCTTAACACTTGAGTCAGCATCTCCTTAGACTTTGACCATCATGTAGCAACAGTAGTCAGGAAATCCTTCTATCTATTCTATCTAGACCAACTAATTTCTAAAGGAATCTCATCAAGGTCAAAAGAAGTAATCATCTCGCTGTATGCAGCCCTAATTAGATCTGTTATAAAATAATAAGCCCCCTCTGGCATGTGCATAGTATTAGACAGGTATGTCATGCCACTAAAAAAGATCATTGGTCTGAAAACTATTATTTACCATAGCAGGCTTGAAGCTCTATCCCTTTTCTCAGTCTTACATAGGATCCTGTAAGGAGAGCTATGTCTTGAATTCTCTGTCATCAAAGACTCCACCATACTGGATCACTTGTATTGCCAGAAAGTGGTAACTATTTTAAATATGGAGACCGAATTGCTAAAAGATTGGACTTACGTATACCAAGTCCAAAATGACATTTCTCAGTATATTACCTTTTCTGTGATATATGGCAATCTTAGATTTGGTATATATAAGTTTGGGGGTGTGTTGGGGGTTTGATCCTCCCCCAAAATCAATTTAAAGGACAAGTGCGATTTTCAAAATTCGTTCTTCTCCGTGTTTTTGATCCTTTTGTTTTTTTTTGTTTGTCGGCACTCGGCATTTTGAGTCCCAAAATGTCAATAGGGAGCCAAATAAAGCCCCATAATTGCTTTGGTGACTCTGTCTTCTCCTTCAAAGTAGCCAAACAGTGGAACCTAGTACCCCAGAATATCTTAAAAAACACAGATCATCATAGCTTCAAAAAATTCCTGAAGGAATATCTTACTCAACAATAGCTATGCTCCGGTAATACCTTTGGCTAGTTTCTCATGCCTTCGATCAAATGTTTTCTATTCTGCTATCCTCTTGTCTTACTTCTCCCAAATGAAAACACCACAATGGTTTTTAGTTATATATCTAATGAGTTTCATATTACTGTCTGCAATAAGGCTTAAGAAATGTAATGTTTCCTGTTTTACATTCACCTTTGGTAAATTGTGATTGTTGGCAACTGTCAGACTTTTTGTATATCGTTTGTAAGTCTTTTAAAAATTTTTGTACTAGTGTTATGGAGTTTATCTCCCCGGGTCTCCACTGAAAACGGGCTATTTGGCCAGCTGGACTTTACCTGGTTAACAAATGTAAAATAAATAAAGCACAAAGTAGGCACATATTTATCACTCAATGGCTAACCCATCTCTAGAACAAATTCAATTTATGTATAAACAGAGCAGTACACTTACCTTTCAACAGGAACCTGGATGATTGGCTGGACATGTACAAATTCATCCTTGTCTTGTCGTGTTTTTCCCTACTGAAAATGGGCAGTCCATCCTGAAGGTGGGTATCTGCCAGGTGCAAATGGTCACTTGAACTACTTGCCTCCTGTAATCCTAAGTAATCAGTTAGTAAGTACTCTCATGTCATTGCTGCAAAAGGCACTTGTGCCCAGGGGGCTTACCTGCCTAACAAATAAAATAAAAATGTGTTTTATTATGTAAGCTGCCTATGGGCAGCATCTGCATATTATTATAAGTTTCTGCAGCATTGTTAATACATATAAAATACATAAAGACATTTTGTGGATGCAATTAAATCCATTATGACAATTTAATAACCGTTGTAACCTGATCTGCTTGCATGAGCTAAGGTGCAACTCAGAAGGCAGTATTTTTTATTACTTGTATCACTTGAAATCCTAATTAAAACAGCCACTTCAAAAATTTTATGAGTAGGGTAACAAATCCTGAGTATTGTCAGAACACAGTGTGAGACTATTAACAATCAAACTTTTTGCAGTATGCAAGGACCATGAGCAAATTCAGCTCACATTGTAGCATGTCAGTATAATCCCTTAACTCAGTATAGTAACTTTCCACAAAATGATGTACATAATTATAGTTAAAAATCAACATGCATAGCTAAACACATGCACTCTAAGGACAAAGGACAAAAGTTTGTATCTCCACTTCAGAAATACTCAAAAAATAAACGACAGCAAAAAAAATGCACTTGCATGAGCATAGTCTCTCACACACCACTCACATTCATATGTGTACTAGTTCATGTGGGTGTAAATAAAATGAGATATACCTCATTGGACTATATGAAAAAAGACTGAATATGTATCAGAGACAGGTACATGCCTTGTTCAGAATGGCATTCTACCTTCGCCAAGGATGATGCCATAGTATAAACAGAAAATGACAAATTTAATAATTGCTTTGCTTCTTGTGTCACTCCAGAGGAATACAATATCTATCAACCTGGGATGACATGGTTTAACAGACCACTTTGTTTTGCCAAGGATTGTTTTCACCTGTCCCCCCCTGGGCTTTGGGATATTAGCTAAAACTTTATCCATCCCCTTACAGCCCTTTTTAAACAAAGTCAAATGAAAAAACTATCAACATAGCAAAAAAAAAAAAAAATCCTCAAAGGAGCCTCTAACTCCTAGCTCAATGCTAGGAGTCTAAACAAGAAACTCCACATCCTGCAAGCTCTAACACATGTAGACATATGTGCTGCTACCGAGGCTTGGTTTAAAATCACAGAATGTACTCCAGCAGTGGAAGGCTACAGTGCCTTGCATGCATTTAGACTGACAGCAGCACAGACAGGAGCTAAAGGTGGAGGTGTCACAATTTGTGTTAGCAGCAGATACAACTCTTGTTTGGTCAAACAGGATGATGCCTTGTAGCTTATCCACGTCCAAGTCTCCATAGGCAAGGTTCCCTTCCATTTACTGGTCAACTACAGGTCACCCTCTATGAGTCACAAAGCTCACAACTCTTACCTAGACCAGCTAGAGGCCTCATCATCCAAACAAATACTCTGTTCATGGGAGACCTTAACTACCTTCTATAGACTTGAAAATGTGCACTATATCTAACTCACAGACACAGCATTTCCTGGACTTCATCAACACAAACAACCTGAACCAGATAATGCACTCTCCCACCATTGGATCAAACATATTTGGCCTAGTACTCACCAACAAGGGAGAGCATTGCACCCCTAACCCCCACCCTATGTCACGTCCTTATTGATGAAGTAAGACCACAAAGCTCTTTCTCTCAAAATAAAATTCAACCCAGAAAACCCAGCAAATCCTGTAACAGTTATTTGTTAGTTATTTATTAAAATAAAGTATACTATATCCTATTAAGCAATGGTTTGTCAAAATTTATGGCTTCCTCAATCCCTGAAAACACAGCTTGCCATGCAGAATTAGTTACATAAACCCTGTACAAACATTAAATGGCTGCAGTGAGGCTGCCGTACCTACCAGAAGAAAGACCAGATCAAACACCAAAAGCAACCCCTACTAGTGGAATCATTACTTTAACAGGGTATGTTACAAAAGAAAATACCTCATGGCCAAAATCAGAAAGATCAACTCTCATAGAGACAAAAGCTCTCTTATTCAACTAAACAAGAAGCTAAGAGGTCTGATAAAGTCCAGCAAGGCCAATTATCAGGTCAGGATAGCTCACAGGCTAAGGACAATCACAAGGCCTTCTGCAGCTATGTCAGGAACCTTAAAGGTAATACTCATCAGTGTGGAGAAGTGTTGGTAAATGGCACAACTTTCACTGACCAGAGTGACATAACAAATTTACCAGTGGATAAATTTAGCTTTAACTTTACCCCACTCCCCCTTGTGAAATCCCTTCTATCATATCCTCACAACTATCAACAAAGAGAACAAGTCCTGTAGGTGCTTGCTAAGGCAAAAACACTGTTACAGTGGGCCCTGACAATATCCCTGGTTGCCACCTAAATAGTCTAAAACATGAATTAGTAGGACCCCTCAAGGCACTCTTCAACTACAGCCTCAAAACAGATTACATGCCGGGTGAATGGTGGGCCACAGCAGTCGTCCCTCCTCATAAGGTGGACCAGCAACTGATCCTGGGAACTACAGACCCATCAGTCTAACAAGTCTAATATGCAAAGTCATGGAATGAATTATCATGGAAATGATCAACAAGGCCATCAGCAACTTAGAGACACAGGACACATTCCAGTTTGGCTTTGTTAAGGGAAGGTCTTGCCGACTTAACCTGGTAGACTTCTTCAAGAGGGTCACCATGGCAATGATGAGGGGAAAACAGTGCATACTGCCTACCTTGACCTGACCAAGATGTTTGATACAATACCCCACTCAAGTACTGTTGACAAACTCTCAGAACTATCCTGGGGACTAGAAAGCCTAGTCTAGTCTGCTCAGCTTCCTGCCACTTGAGTCTCACCAGAAGCAGTGGTCTAGAAAATGGATGGATGGATGGACAGGCATATGTACTTAACTGGATGGATTGATAGAGAAGTGTTTCTAGCTAGGTGGATAGCTGGATAGCTGGCTCAATATGTGAAGATTGATTCCATCTATTACACTGAAAGGTGCCCTTTGGGTCTTATCATTGCGATATAGTCTGGTGAGTATTCTACTAGAATGTATAACATGTAGTTTACTGTAAAGTGAAGAATGATTTCTGCAACTGAGCAGACTAACAGGTAAATAGGACAAAAGAAAAATATCTATGGCAGTAATACATTGCTGGCTGTCCTTTAAATATGGTTCTAATAATGTGTCTCAACAATAATAGAACAGTTCATATTCACCTTCATGGTATGTTGCCTGCGTTCTATGATTCTTACATGGAAGTATATCCTTCCAACAAACTGCGTAAACATACAAGTGACATTGCACAATTTTAGAGTACTTCTGTCCAGTAACTCTTTCAGAAGAGAAAACAAGTCTATTAAATAATGATTTTTCAGTACCAGAAATATGTGATGCAATTTATACTCTTAAGAAACAGGTAGGTTTGACAGTTGTGTTTATTAAAAATAAACACCAGTTAACTCCCATATTACTCCAACAATTCAAACATATTAATATGTTTCACAGCATAGTAGAGAAATAGTATAGTGTGAATAATGCAGTTATATCTGTCAAGTCTGTCAATGTCGAGTACATTTCTGCAAAATCCAAAATGGAGCTATGCCAGCTCAAAATAAAGGCTGCATATCATTGAGGAAGCATGCCAATGGCCAAGTATAAGGCCATTGGCATTGCAAACAATACAAAAAATAAAAAAATCTACTTTTTTTTTTTTGCCGATCTTGGCTGTTTAAGCATAGGGCAGTGGCTCGCAAACGGGATTAGGGGAAATAAGAAAATAAACCTAAAATAAGCATTCTAACTAAAATCAGTATTCTGCCATGCAAGTCAATGACAGGCAGAAGACAACCTGGCCAGTGAATAATGGTTGCTAAGGGGGAGGCTCAGTGTGACACATGTAACTATGCATTAGCAGGCAATCCTATGCAAATGAGGGGAAGGATAGTGAATCCCAGTTTTCCCTAGCATGTGAGGTAGGTCCCAACAGTGTAAGAGTATGAATAGCTGAGTGCAAGACTAGGAGGTAGGTGACATGATGGGTGGGTGTGTCAGGCATACTGTAAACGGATTGGAGACATGTGGCTCGGGTTTGCTCCTAGCTTAGCAAAGCTAAGCTAGGGGGTGTGTCTGAACCTGCCTAGCACTCTTTATATTGCCTAAGCGGGTGTGTGCGCCATGCACTGGGTTTTACAGGAAGAAAAAAGAAGCTAAACCAGGAAATAGCAGCAGTGTGCACATTTGAGTATTCTGTTTGCAAGATGCGCCCCCAGGCTTAAACAGAAGGCAACGGGAAGGGAAAACAGCAGTAGGAAGGTAATCAAAGAGAACTAGCTTAGCTGGCAGGTGAAATGTATCAGAAGCAGCCAATTATACAGGCAGCAGCCCAGCCCAGCCCAGGACATTACTATAAACTAAGCAAACACCTTCTCCACTGGTTTTTCCCACACTCCACACCACTAGTGTATACAAGTGGGGACATTTTAACAAACAAACTTACAAAATGAGAAGGGCTGCAATAGGCAACATAGAACAACATGTGCAAGAAACTGAGGGTGGTGAAGATGTGCATGCTGTCGAACAACCCACAGTGAGGAGACAGAGACAAGTTTACAGACCCAGGGTAACATACCAGGGGCTACATGAGCTGGAGATAGCGGAGCGCTATAGGGTGGACAGAGACCTCCTACAGCAAATAGTTGAGCTGTGCCGGCCACACCTGACACACCAAACTGACCGAGGGGAACTCACCCCAGTGGATACAAAGGTATGTGTAGGCCTATGTATACTAGCCACAGGTACCTCCCACAGCACAACTGGGGATATCATGGGGATCTCACAGGCATCAACATCCAGAATATTCCACCAGTTCCTGGATGCCATGACAGCACATGCCAGTGAGCATGTATATTTCCTCAACATCCATGAGGTGTTGACCAGCAATATGCGTCTCTTCCACCAAATAGCAGAATACTCTGGGGTAGTGGGTGCTATAGACTGCACGCACCTACGCATCAAAGCACCACCCGGTGAACAGGGTAGGGCCTACATCAACCACAGGGGCATCCCCACCATCAACTGCCAGGTTGTATGTGATGCCCAGGGCATTATAATGAATGTGTGTGCTAGCTGCCCTGGAAGCTATGACGATTCAGACATATGGCATCTGACACAGCTGTACCAGAGATTTGCCAATGGGGACATCCCCTATGGTCACCTAGTGAGGGATGCTGGGTACACACTAGAGCCATGGCTAATGACACCCATCAGAAATACACACACACCTGAACAAGAACACCATGATGAGGCACACGCACAGGCCAGACATATAATAGAGCACGTGTTTGAGATGCTCAGGTCATGGTTCTTGTGTCTGGATACATCCAGTGGAGCCTTGCAGTATTCACCAGCTACATGTGCCCAAATTGCTGTGGTATGTGCTATGCTACACAATATGATTCTGCAGAACCAGCTGCAGCAGGAACAGCATGGGGCAGGACCACACAGCCCCCCACCAATGCCAAGGCCTGCACAAGCATAGAGTGACCTGGAGGAGGAAGAACCTGAGCCTGCCCCAGTAGGCAGAAGGAGGCATGCCCAGTATGCCCTGGCCTTGGCAAAGAGGCAATGCATAGCACATGCACTGACACAGTAGGATCCCAGGGAATGACACCTCTCTCTGACTCGCACATACAGTAAAAGTGATGCCAGACATTACACTACCTGTGCCTAACCATGTGTAGGGAGTGTACTATGTGCATCCGACATAGGCAGCCCTGCAGCACCACCCTCAATACTGGGACACCCACAAGGTAAGTGACTCACACATGCCAGTCGGGGGGAGGTCACATACCCAACAACAGTCACAGCCAGCAGGACAGGTGTAGCCAAACACAAACAAATGCTGTACTATGGCCTCTGAATGAGGCCTATGGCTAACCCCCCTCCCCAGGCCTACACAGACAGACTACAGCAGGCCAGGCAGTGGGATGTCATTGAAGACTAGGAAGTCAGAAACTAATCCGTAGGTAATTAAAAGCTAAGAACTGTAGTACACTGGTATACCCCTAGCCAGCAGGATAGGTAAGACTACAAACTGAAATGTAGTACCCGACATACCAGTACAGTCCTAGCAAATGTGTACAAGTGTCAGATGTGCCCCCCCATCCTACGTAAACAGATAGTAACAGTCAGGTGTGCCCCCCCAATCCTGTGTAGAAATATTGAAATAGACAAGTGTGCCCTCCCCCTGTCCTACATAGAACTATAGTAACAGTCAGGTGTGCCCCCCCAAACCTGTGTAGAAATATAGAAACAGCCAGGTGTGCCCTTCCCCGTCTGACATAGAAATATAGTAACAGTTAGGTGTGCCCCCCAAACCTGTGTAGAAATATAGAAATAGTCAGGTGTGCCCTCCCCCCATCCTACATAGAACTATAGTAACAGTCAGGTGTGCCCCCCAAACCTGTGTAGAAATATAGAAATAGCCAGGTGTGCTGTACCCCATCCGAAATAGAAATATAGTAACAGTCAGGTGTGCCCCCCCCAAACCTGTGAAGAAATATAGAAATAGTCAGGTGTGCCCTCCCCCATCCTACATAGAAATATAGTAACAGTCAGGTGTGCCCCCCCAAACCTGTGTAGAAATATAGAAATAGTCAGGTGTGCCCTCTTCCCATCCTACATAGAAATATAGTAACAGGTGTGCCCACCCCATGCCTCTGTATAAATGTAGGAACAGTCAGGTGTGCCCCCCCTACTATGCAGAAATGTAGTAACAGTCAATGCCAAATGATCGATGGATACCCTGCAGAGACAGCATGCTACCTGTCGGTGTACAACACAAAAGTCAGCAGTGCAGCACAAACTACCTGGACACGATCCACACAGTCAATACAGATGGCCATACTGGGCATGCTCACACACTTAGTGAAATGAAGGCTATGTCAGTCATCAACATACTGAAAGGTCATACTGGCCATGCACACACACACATACACACACACACACACACACACACACACACACACACACACACACACACAGAAATAAAGGCAATGTCAGTCAGCAACATACTGAAAGGTCATACTGGGCATGCTCACACATTTAAACACATGAACTTCATGACTGCAAACACCAGTGGACCAGACATATCTGGCAATTGCAGTTGTTAGTGCAGACACTCATCAGTATGCACCACTCATGCCTTACACACACAGTGGACAGGAATACAGACATATATGTCAGGACAACACACTGTAATAAGCCAAAGGTAGATGTACATAGAGGTGTGAAAGAGGGTGACTGTGACAAGGAGCCACCCAGGCCTGTCCCACCCAGCACACAGCCAAAGAGCCCCAAACACATGAGGTGCAAGTGTCACTCACTGCAGATACCAGCCACCAGTATCTATCAGCATTACAGACTATGTAGTGCACGTACCAGCTATGCAACATGACTGTACAAGGAAGTAGTCATCTAGCAGCAGTATACACGTACCTGTGACATATGACCCCGTATGTGCTCACATGTGGCGTGTCAGCCTCGAGATGAATGGGTCATGGCCCATTCACACACTGCTCTCCCCATAGCCCTACTATGACAAGCCTGCTGAGGTCATCCAATGTGAAATACACCTTTGGTAGGGTTGTAGCCCAGTAATCTCTGTGGCGTGTCCTAAATCACATAGCGCTGTAGTGTAATAAACTAGTTAGGTAGGTGTTCTAACTCCCGACCTGGCAACTGTGTGTGTGTCTGTCTCTGACTGTGTAGAGAACAATGCTTTTTAGGGTACTCACACTCCTTACAATTCATATACACAACTTTGGCAAGGCTACTGATGTCACCCACCTAGAAATACAGCTCTGGGAAGGTCATAGCCCACTAATCTCTGTAGCGTGTCCTGTAACTGCATACTGCTGTAGTGTGATAATGTATTTAGATAGGAGTTCTAACCTCAGACCTGGCAACTGTCTGTGTGTCTGATTGTGAAGAGAGCAATGCTTTTTAGGGTACTCACACTTCTTACAAGTCATATACTCAACTTTGGCAAGGCTGCTGATGTCACCCACATAGAATTATATCTCTGGGAAGGTTGTAGATCAGTAATCTCCATAGTGTGTCCTGTAATTGCATACTGCTGTAGTGTGATAAAGTACTTAGATAGGAGTTCTAACCCCAAACTTGGCAAGGGTGTGTTCGTGTGCATGTCTGTTTGTCTCTGACTGTGAAGAAAGCAATGCTTTTTAGGGTACTCACACTCCTTACAAGTCATATACTCAATTTTGGCAAGGCTGTTGATGTCACCCACTTAGAATTACACCTCTGGGAAAGTTGCAGCCCCGTAATCTCCGGAGTGCATCCTGTAACTACATACTGCTGTAGTGTGATAAAGTGCTTAGATAGGAGTTCTAACCCCATACCTGGCAACTGTGTGTGTGTGTGTGTGTGTGTGTGTGTGTGTGTGTGTGTGTGTGTGTGTCTGTCTCTGACTTAGTAGACAGCAATGCTTTTTAGGGTACTCACACTGCGCACAAGTCATATACTCAACTTTGGCAAGGCTGCTGATGTCACCCACCTAGACATACACCTCTGTGAAGGTTGTAGCCCAGTAATCTCTGTAGCGCTTCCTGTAACTGCATACTGCTGTAGTGTGAAAAAGTAGCTAAATAGACTTGGCATCTGTGTGTGTGTCTGTCTGTCTTTAACTGTGTAGAAAGCAATGCTTTTTAGGGTACACACACCCCTTACAATTCATATAATCAACTTTGGCAAGGCTGCTGATGTCACCCACCTAGAAATACACCTCTGGGAAGAAAGTGGCCCAGTAATCTCTGTAGCATGTCCTGTAACTGCGTACTACTGTAGTGATTTCGAACAGTGGTAGGGTTACATCCCCACCCATGACAGTTCTGGATGTTGTGTGTGTGTTTCAATGTCTCTGTATGGAGCACTGCATTATAGGCTAGTCACACTCAGTACATTTAAAATGGCCTACTTTGGCAATCCTGCTGATGTCATTCATTGTGAAATACACCTTTGGGGAAAGAGTTCTCTAGTACTCCTTGTGGTGCATCCTATAACAGCTCTATGTTGTAGTATGATAAATACCTCTGTTAGGAGTTCTATACCCACACATGTTGGTTGTGGATATTTTGTGTATGTGTCACTGTCTGTGTAGGACACAATGCATTTTAGGCTATTCACACACAGTACATTTCAAATGCCCTACTTTGGCAATCCTGCTGATGTCAATCATTCTGAAATACACCTTTGGGGAAGGAGTTCTCCAGTAATGTCCATAACGTGTATTACAACTGCATAGTGCTGTAGTGGAATAAGCTAGTTAGGTAGGGTTTCTACTCCCAGACATGACAACGTGCACGTGCATGTGTGTGTTTGTAACTCTTATCCTGTGTTGAAGGGAGTGTGTGACACCTGTGGCCAATGTGGAGTGGGTTTTGCATATTTCTTATATTGTGGCCCTACTATATATCACAATGTTCACCGTACAGGGATAACAGATGTGAAATAGCTGAGAGGCTAGGGTGCAAAGCCATACCCATACATGTGACATCAAGGCCAGGTAACCACAGTTAGCAACCCCAGTATTACCCAGAGCACACTCTAAACCCATGTCTCATACACACACACACACACATGCCTAGGCAACAGCCAGTAGGTGGGTAGTACACTGCATATTGGCTGCTGATACTAACTATGGAGTGATAGCAGTGGGCTACAGAGGGCATGTCACCCTGTCCATCTGTCCACTATGCACATACATGCAGACAGTGCACCTCCCCTATGTTCCCCAATGGACACCAGCACCACCTGTGGTGCCATCACATGTGACCCACAACAGACATGCCATGCCTGACAACATGTCCTGTATGGACAGATGGCACTGACGCCAGGGAATGTTGTTAGCATGCTATCAATGTAGGTGTAGGGTAAACCTGCTGGCCATTACCAGTTCCTGCCACAGGTGGGCAAGACTGGCACATCTGATAATCTGTGTCCACAACATGGGCCAGACACTCCAGCTACACTTCCACATGTCACTGTACATGCATGTGGGAGGTGTGCACATCCCAGACACTGTCCATGTTATGGGCTAAGGAACACATACATGGCAAGCAATGCACAGCATTTGCCACACACAGTAGTCACCCAGGTGACTGGATGGGGGGTACAATACCCACCTGTGTGGGCAAATGCAGAAACTACAGCCCCTAGCCACAATGCAGACCATTGTCATGTTGCCTGATGCTAAGGTATACCCATCGCCTACCCTTGTATAGCCTGCTGGCACAGTCGACCACCACACACCCATGCAGACATGCACCAATGCATGTCAGTACTGATACCCTGTGTGTTTGTGTGTGTGTTGTATGGTGTGTATGTTCATATCCACACTCACTACAACCCCCATGGGCATACTGAAGCATGCTGTCTGATGTCAGACACCCCCATACTCTTTGCCCATGCAACCTCCATATGACCCGTGTGGTGCATATGATACCTGCACAGTGATGTGTTGTGGCAATCCCACTACTGATGAGTTGTACACCTGGCCCTGCCAAGTGTGTCAATGTGTGTGTATCCCTGTGAGAGTGTTGCTGTGTTGATGCTGGCACCCGTTCATGCAGACAGGCACATGCATGTCACCTACCGTTTAGCTTCCATATCCCTGCTGCAGATGTCACTCACCATCACATATATGTTCTGAGTGCTCCACAGCAGGTGGTGCATCCAATAACTGCATAGAACTGTGATCGCACCACATAGTTGTCAGAGGTTTGATACCCTGTGCTGGTAGGTGTGTGACACTAACATGCTTCAGTTTTACTCTCCCACCCCTCCCTGACATGTCTTTGCCTCTGTCTGCCTCTCCGACTCCCTCTCTGGTGGATGTGGAGACCTACACCTGCTTTGCTTAGGCAGCAGCATGTGTATTTTAAGTGATACTCATGATCAGCTGATGGCCTCTGCATGAATTGCAGCCATCCCCTAGCTGATTGCATGTGAAACGGCTGTGGTAACATTCCCATAGCCAATTGCATGGAAACACACTCCAATATCTAGGAACATCTTGGTGGTGTTGGCCCTTATCATTCACTGTGAGCAGGAACTTAATCTGTCATTTGGCAAACAGCATCTCAGATGGATTGTTGATTTACCTCTAACAACATACACTGTGGAAAGAAGGCAACAAACAGGAGGGGGGTGTGCCTGACCTGATTATAGACTGTAAGTGCTGCTATACTGCATTTGGAATAATGTTGATTTAACACTGTTTGTGTGGATATGGCTGTCGTACATGTCTCAATACCTGCCATGTCAGTTCCATGTTTATGAGGAATCCCCATCTGCAGGGTCATCTGCAAACTGGGCAGTGTTGTGACTTTGGTTTCATGTGTTACCCACAGAGCATCTATCTATGGACTGCAGAAGGTAGTGTGAGGATTGCAGTCTGTAGAAGGTGAAAGCTGTGATAGTTTCTGACATCATATTCCTCATAGGACATATGTTGCAACAAACCCTGTTACTACAGTAAATGTATGAGGTTATCACAGCAGCATGTCAATATTGGCCCTGTGTATGTGCTTCCAGCCACACCTCTGTCAACCTTTGTACATATGTCATGCATGAGGTGGTGCATATGTGCTGTACACCATAATTAGTGTCATCATATCTGATAACAGACCAGTGATATATCCGACTGCTACACATGTTATGTACAGTAGGGGTAATATTTCATGACATAACTTGGACATTATGTGGATGTTTGTACAGTACTGAGGTCTGGGTACTTATGCTGAATGGCAACAGTGTGTATGTTTGTTTGTGTCTTTCGGCTTTTCCCGGTTAGGGGTGGCCACAGCGGAACTCCGGTCCGCTAATGATTGGCAGTTGATTTTTACATGCCGGCTTGCCAGGCCTGACACACAACCTTTAACGAAGGTACGCCCATTCACGCATGTCTCCACGCAGAAGACGCTCTAGCTGAGAATCGAACCGGACAGTGTCTTACTCTGAGGCGACAACGCTACTGCAGCACCACCACTGCGGGTAATGTCAAAAGTGTGTGTATTGTTAATATGTACTTCAGCCTGTGTACAGACTGTGGTATATGTCATTGATCTAGTTCCCCTCCTATCTGATGTTACATGCTGCTCCACTGTATGGTGCTGTATTGCCGTACATGTTTGAAGGGCCATACACACAAATGTCCCATACCACAGACGGCCATCAGACTAAACTGTGAAGCAGCCCAGTATATGTAGGATCAGTCTGTGAGTGGCACATATGCGGATGGTGTAGAACAGATAGTCCATATACTGTAATATTATGCTAACTTACCATATGTGACTGTGGCTTTGTTCACATTGGTTGTGGTTATGCACTTTCACATAGGTGTATCTTACCCTGTGCTGTGACATGCCTGTTGAGCCTGCTGTATATGCAGGTACATGTGCATTCCCCCATAGGAGATGTAGGCCAGTGTTGAGCCAGTCTGCCTGTAGCCTGCACAGTGCATTGTTACATGCCTAGCAGCTTACTGTACTTACCCAGTGAGATGTCATGTGCAGATACTTGCCAGATGTACTGCTACCGGGCCTCCCTTAACAGTCATGTATGTCAGACAGAGCAGTGGGATGCTGTACAGATGTATGTCAATATCTAGTGGGTAGTATGTGGCCATGGCACCCCTGTACCAGCGGTCATTATGTGTCAAGTCAGGCCAGAGAGGGGTGTGTGAATGCCTAACCTATGGTGGCAAATGTATACCAGTCGTCATGTGTTATACCCATCTACATGGCTGTCTACATCCATATTGTCAGGCATGGTACACATGTTTTGCACTAAGGGCTTATGTGTATACCTCTGGACTGTATAGAGTGTGTCAGACTTTCCACATATATTGGCCATTATCTCTTCTGCAGTCCATAGGGGCATTAAGTGCTAGCAGCGGTACTTTACAATGATGTCCTTAGGATGTCTGTCAGTAGCCAATGGCACACATTTTATTAGCAGATATGACCTCCCACACACACCATGTCTGTGAAGACAATCCCAATGACAGTAGCAACAGTCTAGTAATATACCTGCTATACATACTTGACATCCCCTTGCACTACGACTTTGGGACTGTAGGGGCTGAGGTAGGGCTACACTCCATGTCCAGGACATATGGTGGGAATAGATGTACATATACGTATCCAGATAGCCTTACACACATATATATATATATATATATATATATATATATATATATATATATATAATTGCACATGTGTAGTACTTCCAATTACCACTGTCATGGCAATAACCCATTATAAATCCCTACATCATGTGAGTGTGGTCCCTTTACATTTCCTGTGTGATGGACATCCTTCCTGTGTGTGGGCATCAGTGTTACTGACACCAGGTAGCAATACCTCTTACAGGAGAACCATCACACTCAAGGCAGCCACATATTTGTAGGAGGATAAGGAACTACAGACAGACTGTGAGTCGAGTTGTGTTATGCTTTGTATAGTACTGGTGTTACAGGATGTGTGTGTACATATCAGTTTACCTTAGAATGCAGTCTGTCTGCATAGCTCACAGCTGTGGGCATATCCTCTTACTGGCCA